>NC_045162.1:27606693-27611693 GCF_900700415.2 Clupea harengus | reverse complement strand
AAGAGAGAGAGGAGGTGTGTGTGACGGTGAAAAGGGAAGAGAGAGAGGAGGTGTGTGACGGTGAAAACGGAAGAGAGGAGGTGTGTGTGACGGTGAAAAGGGAAGAGAGAGAGGAGGTGTGTGACGGTGAAAACGGAAGAGAGGAGGTGTGTGTGACGGTGAAAAGGGAAGAGAGAGGAGGTGTGTGACGGTGAAAAGGGAACGACCATATGGGCTATTCAGACAGATTTGACCAGGCTTTCTATGTTTCTGGCCTTCTACATCCTATAGTCGTTGAATAATTAGTACTATAGGCTAACTATATCATGATTTCTTGCCCAACAAAGCTTTATGTTGTTGGTGCTACTAATTCAAGCAACATTACTGAACACGGACAGACCCGCTGTGAAGTGTCACAAAACGACGTTTTTGAACAGTGAAAACCATCTTGACCAGGGGTGTCCAAACCTTTGCCTGCCACTGTAGTCTTTGAGCCGAACGGGTAGCTGGGTGCACCGACCAGCTCACGTGTTGTGCTACTCATATTCAGAGAAATGCCCCATCAGCCAGGCCTACTTCTGACAGACACTCTGTGACACTCTCCTGAGCATCACTCTCCTCTGAGCATCACTCTCCTCTGAGCATCACTCTCCTCTGAGCATCACTGAGCATCACTCTCCTCTGAGCATCACTGAGCATCACTCTCCCACTCTCCTCTGAGCATCTCTCTCCACTGAGCATCACTCTCTTCTGAGCATCACTCTCCTCTGAGCATCACTCTCCTCTGAGCATCACTCTCCTCTGAGCATCACTGAGCATCACTCTCCTCTGAGCATCACTCTCCCACTCTCCTCTGAGCATCACTCTCCTCTGAGCATCACTCTCCTCTGAGCATCACTCTCCTCTGAGCATCACTGAGCATCACTCTCCTCTGAGCATCACTCTCCCACTCTCCTCTGAGCATCACTCTCCTCTGAGCATCACTCTCCTCTGAGCATCACTGAGCATCACTCTCCTCTGAGCAGCACTGAGCATCACTCTCCTCTGAGCATCACTGAGCATCACTCTCCTCTGAGCATCACTGAGCATCACTCTCCTCTGAGCATCACTCTCCTCTGAGCATCACTCTCCTCTGAGCATCACTCTCCCACTCTCCTCTGAGCATCACTCTCCTCTGAGCATCACTCTCCTGAGCATCACTCTCCTCTGAGCATCACTGAGCATCACTCTCCTGAGGTGTGATGACATCATAGGATCGTGGTGCTTCTCAAATTGTCACGACTGTTGCTGGCATCCATTTGTCATTTATCCACGCACGCACACACACACACACATACACACACACACACACACACACACACACACACCAGGAACGAAGGCAGGGGTGCCACAGTCTTGTCTTACGTCGTGTCACCTTTTGTTCCTCCTGCCGTCAGCAGAAACCTGCATGCATATCCACACACACACACACACACACACACACACACACACACACACACACACACACACACAACACACACACACACCCACACCCACACACACACACACACCATGCATATCCACACGTGTGTTGATGGTGTTAACACTGCTTTGCTGACTGCCAAGTTGGTAGCACACGACCCGTGAGAAGCTGAGCCAGCGAGTATTGTAGACCTGTGATAGGTGTGTGTGCTCCGCAGATTGAGGAGAAGAGGGGACTAAACGGCAGACTTCGTCATGGATTTGACGGTGCGGATGGTCCTTCATGCCATGCCACTGGACTGAGGAGAATTAGAAGAACTCGTAGAGTGAACTGAGTTAAAGCCCCATTGCACTTGAGTGAACTGAGTTAAAGCCCCATTGCACTTGAGTGAACTGAGTTAAAGTGAACTGAGTTAAAGTGAACTGAGTTAAAGTGAACTGAGTTAAAGCCCCATTGCACTTAAGTGAACTGAGTTAAAGTGAACTGAGTTAAAGCCCCATTGCGCTTGAGTGAACTGAGTTAAAGTGAACTGAGTTAAAGTGAACTGAGTTAAAGTGAACTGAGTTAAAGTGAACTGAGTTAAAGTGAACTGAGTTAAAGCCCCATTGCACTTAAGTGAACTGAGTTAAAGTGAACTGAGTTAAAGCCCCATTGCACTTGAGTGAACTGAGTTAAAGTGAACTGAGTTAAAGTGAACTGAGTTAAAGTGAACTGAGTTAAAGTGAACTGAGTTAAAGCCCCATTGCACTTGAGTGAACTGAGTTAAAGTGAACTGAGTTAAAGCCCCATTGCACTTGAGTGAACTGAGTTAAAGCCCCATTGCACTTGAGTGAACTGAGTTGTGCATTATGCTGCCCTGAAGTGGTTCACACTCTGTGGCATGTCTGACTCTCATCAGGAAGCACACATTCACACATTCACACATTCATCAGCTGTCTCGAATGGTATGTCAGTGATATGAACATGTCTTTTCCAGGTGTGTACACAAAGGAGATCATCATTTCTTTGAATTTGAAGGAGCCTTTTCTGCAACTGCACAGGGGCCTGGCCAAAGGGCATTTGACAGTTTGTGGCCAGACTGGGATTTTTTTTCACAGGATTGCCATATACAGTACATACTGGTTGAACTTCTTGAGGGTGAAAACTACAGTCAGCGACACTTTTTGTATTTGGTTCGTAGTTTTGCTCTGCATCAGAGAGTGCCCTTGATTTTTGGGGTCAAAGAGCCGCAGCAGTGGCGTTATAGAGACAGACGTTTTCAGTGCAATGAAATGCAGCTTGTTGTCCTGGATGCCACCGCCATGCGACATTGGAGCAGCGATCTTTAGGTTGCAGTGAGTGTGGCCTCATTGGGGGGTGTACTGAGCAAGATATCTGGTCATACCAAGTAACCGCTGAAGGCTCTACTCTGATGGAGGGTGGTGGCTGCTGGGTGGCTGTGGCTTTGGAGTCATCTGGTTTGACTCCATTAGCACTGATGAGGGGCCCAAGATACTTCACTTCCTTAACCATATATTGGACTTTGTCTTGGTTGAATTTGACATTGAGCTCGTTAGCTCCATCCCTCTCTGAAGTATTTTGTCTGCCACGATCAACAACAACAACAACGATCATGTCATCTAATACTATGAAGACACTGTCAATGACATCAAAACTCTCATAGTTGACTTGCTGGAATATTTAGTTTACTGATTTACTACCAAATGGCAGACGATGACAGTGGTATCTTGCCCTGGAAGTATTGAAAGTACAGAGATCTACGGACTTGTCATCGAGTCTGATCTGCCGATATCCAATCTTTTTTCCTGCTAGTCTTTGCCGCTCTCTTCAGCAGTGGGTATGGATAAGTGTTGACATAATATAGCCCTTTTAAGATCTAAGGTAAAACCCATGTATCTATTCAGTGATACTTAAAGTGCTAACCCAGGCTGTGGGCTTTGTTACTTTGATAATCACACCTGTACTTTCCAGGCTGTCAAGTGTCTCTTTCAACCCATCAAAGGATCTTCCTACACCAACGGAGCATTGGGGGTTCTGCTGGATAAATGTGGTGCTGAACTGGAAACTCATCGAGACCTTCAAAAACCGAGGCATATCATCTCAAAAGTCCTGCCTTGGATGCGGGGACAGCTGAGATTAGTGCATCCACTTCACTGATCGGGGCGAGCTCTGCACAGCCCTGGTGGCCCGGCAGAGGTGTGGCAGACGCTGTGGTGACAAAGAAGTCAGGTCCAGGTCCAGTCCAGTCTGTCTCTGTGTCTCTACAAATGCAGTCTGACCATGCCACTTGTTCCGCCATTGGCTATTAACACTGAGTCAGTCTTTTGTAGCTTGACAGGCACTGAGAGTGTGCTTACAGCAGATTGACGGCAGAATGTTAGCTTCAGCGCCAGTGTTAAGCGTTTAACACCATAAACTGGCCGCCTATAGCTGAGGTTTATGTGCCAGCCTGTGTCAGCTTCGCAAGGTTTTGGCTGTGATCTCTACAGCTGCAGCCCTTGCTTCCTCACTATCAGTGTCTGTGTCAGGCGATACCACTTTCCCTGAGTTGCACGTGTTGCCATGTCTATTGTAGTATACGTGGTATGCAGGGTATTTTCTTGGCTGGTGATGTCACCCACATTTGCCAGATGTCTGAGACTGTTGTTCAGGTTCTTGCCCCTGTGTGCTCAATGCGCTTGCATGGGGCATTAGGGGCAGCTTTTCTCCTGCCGGCATCCACCGTACGTTCTGGTGCACTGCTAGAGGCCATTTCAGGTGCCTGTGCATGTACTACTTCTTTTGAGTAACACATACCAACAGCTGTCATCAGGATCAAATGAAGGGTAGACGGCAGTTTCTCACGCTAAGCAGTGTCAGTCACACGAAAACACTTTTATCTCATGAGATCTTTCAGTACTGTGACTCACAGTACAGGCAGATAACACTTCAGAGAACTTTTTGTTTTGTCCAGTACACACACAGAACGTTCAACAGTACAACAGTCTCAGCCAATCACAAGGGAACAACATTAGACAACACAACTAAACAGTAACTGGTGGTTGCTAATGCTACAGGCTGGAACGAGAATGATCCAGAGTAGGCTTTTCAGGAACAGGGTTGGGTGCTCAGACTATGAATGAGAAAAACACTCAGATCACATCGCTGATGGATTGCTGCTTGCAGCCGGGTAATTAAGACCCATACACTCACAAACACACACACACACACACACGCACGTCAGTTAAACAATCTCTCTGTTTCTGTCTTCGTCTGGGTATAGGTCTTAATTGATTAGCTGCACTGTTACATACAGCAGTGTGTGTTGAACAGCTGGTTGTATTATGGTTCAGAAGCTGTGAGTGAGAACTCATATATGCCATCATGTGACGAGATTTAGTAAAACTGAATTTATGTATGTGCCTGTATCTTTGAGCACTGTGGTGGTGGTGATGGTGGTGTGTCTGTGTGTGTGTGTGTGTGTGTGTGCGTGTGTGTGTGCGTGCGTGTGTAAGGGCTGACTGGGCTGAGTGTGTGTATGTGTGTGTAAATGTGTGTGTGTGTGTGTGTGTGTGTGTGT
>NC_045162.1:27589193-27604193 GCF_900700415.2 Clupea harengus | reverse complement strand
GGCCCTCTCATATGCAAACAAACATGCACTGTCCGGGTCAATGCAAATTGTGGTGTCTTCACAAGTCACACTACTCACAGCTGTGTACAAGAACAAGGAATATGGCCTGTTAGCCTGATTAACAATATTGGAAAACCTTCCTAAAATGCACACACAAAAAAAAACACAAACGCACACACACACACACACACACACACACTTCCAGAACATGGAAATGAGAAGAAATGGATCCCCGCTGGGATACACCCCAAAGCTCATCATTTATTCATGAGCTCATCAATACTGCAGTAGAAGAAATCAATTACTCTCTCTCTCTGTCTTCTCTCTCTCTCGTTTAAACACACACACACACACACACACACACACACACACACACACACACACACACACACACACACACAGTGACATGCATAAACTTGAACTTTCTTGAAGGATTCTCACTCTGTTCACAGAGGGCAATTGGGGTTAGTTACTGTAGTTAGTACAAACTTGTTAAAATCCCTCTGTCTGTGTGTGTGTGTGTGTCATGTGGTCATTAAGGTTTTTAATAGTCCTGAGTGTTTAAATACTTTAGCTGGGGAAATGAAACATTACCAACACACACTCACGTATACAGTTTACATGGTGTGTGTGTGTGTGTGTTTGTGTGTGTGTGAGTGTGTGTGTGTGTGTGTGTGTGTGTGTGTGTGTGTGTGTGTGTATGCTCTTCTGTATGATGTGAATGTGTGTTCAACCTGACATGACTAAGAAGCCTTCATAAACTTGATATGACTTAGGGGTGAGAGAGAAGCCTTCATAAACTTGACATGACTTAGGGGTGAGAGAGAAGCCTTCATAAACTTGACATGACTTAGGGGTGAGAGAGAAGCCTTCATAAACTTGACATGACTTAGGGGTGAGAGAGAAGCCTTCATAAACTTGACATGACTTAGGGGTGAGAGAGAAGCCTTCATAAACTTGACATGACTTAGGGGTGAGAGAGAAGCCTTCATAAACTTGACATGACTAAGGGTGAGAGAGAAGCCTTCATAAACTTGACATGACTTAGGGGTGAGAGAGAAGCCTTCATAAACTTGACATGACTAAGGAGAAGGAGGGGGGCGGTGAGTAAATGACTGCGTGAATGAAAGAGTGCGAGTACAAAACCCGTTTTTGTTTTGGAACTGAATGGTTCTATGCCAATTCAAATTAACTGCCTAACATCCTTAATACGGTGAACATGTATTTGGCTGTGTGCTAGAGGCTGCATTCATCCAACTTCCATTCAAGGCTTATCCACCGGTGGGACTCACCCAGAGGGCCAATCACTGCTCGGTGTCCCTGAGGTGCAGAGGATTCTATCCCAGCAGAGCCAATCCCCTGAGACATTTCACCTGATTGACACAACCACAGTGTGCCTCATTAGCTCTGATTACCCATAATGCAATATGGCAAATGAGCCTTGAGGGAGAGCAGCGTGTCTCTCCTGTGTCATGTGTTTTGGCATGCCTAATCATCAGCACATAAACACATCCATACCAGCTTATCAAGATATTCTACACCACACCACTCGTGCGTGCGTGCGTGTGTGTGTGTGGATGTGTGTGCGTGTGCGTGTGCGTGTGCGTGTGCGTGGGTGTGTGTGTGTGTGTGGCTGTGAGGGTTACCCTACCACCACAGGTACAGCATGGTGGCTGTGTATGTCTGAGTATGTAAGTTTAGTCAACCTGTGTGACTGTGTGTCTGTGTGTCTGTCTGTGTGTCTGTCTGTGTGTGTGTGTGGCCAGGACTTCACATACATTTCTACCTGCCAACAATATCTTTTCCCCTTGGACACCTTTTGTTAGTTGAGACAATGAGAGAACTCATGAATTCAGAGTTTCAAATATTGCGTATGCGTATGACAAGTAAGAAGAGGGGATAAAGTGAGATGTGTGGTGGTTTTGTTGGTTTTTAGGTTGTCTTGGGTTGAACCATACTGGCTGGGAGAAGAGGGAGGATGACATGACGTTAACAGTAAACTGACTTACTGACTGACTGACTGACTTACAGTTCATGTGCCAGCCAAAACACACAAAAGCAATGCACTTATACACCCATCTACAGACAATAATGGACAGATATATAGATGCTTTACTGCGTGGGTGTCAGCATGGACATGTCATGTGTGTATATATGTACACACACACACACACACACACACACACACACACACACGCATTCACATTATACAGAAGAGCACACAGACACACACACACACTCACACACACACAAACACACACAAACACACATTCACATCATACAGAAGAGCATACACACACACACACACACACACACACACACGCATTCACATTATACAGAAGAGCACACAGACACACACACACACTCACACACACACAAACACACACAAACACACATTCACATCATACAGAAGAGCATACACACACACACACACACACACACACACACACACACACACACACACACACACACACACACACACACACACACACACACAGAGACACACACACCCACACACACAGACACAAACACACAAACACAAACACACACAAACACAGGCCCCTAGGTCCCCCTAGTGACTAGTTGGGTAAAAATGTGATCTAATTAAACCTCCAATTAGTGTGAAAGGGCCATTTAGCCTCCGGATATACCCACACTGATAACATAATGTGATAAAATAACAAACAGAAAATCAATGAACGAGAGAGAGAGAGAGAGAGAGAGAGAGAGAGAGAGAGAGAGAGAGAGAGAGAGAGAGAGAGATGAATTTCAGCAAAGGTGTACTTTCTCTTCTCTGGTCATCACCAGTGAGAACAAATACACACTCTGCATCACCAGAGGGGTGTCACATTCATTAATAATTAACACCCCCCTCAGACACACACTTAATTTAATACATATTAATTAAGCATTCACAAAGGGGTCTAATGTGAACACTAATCCATTTAGTATGAGTGAAACACACACACACACAACACAACCACCCTTACACAAATGCGTATTAAAAACAACCACACACTCACACTTCGTATAACCACAGACGCATGTTGCAAACACATCACACATTGAGAATATTTACAAATTCACATCAAAACACCAGCATTTCTCAGCAAAAAATAGATGAAAAAAATCATGTCATGTTTTTAAATTATTTTATAAACGGTCATGATTGTATAAACTTCTTTGAATATATCAAACACTAATGTTAAATGAAGAATGCCTAAATCTGCCTTCATACTCAGATGAGAATTGTGACACTTAGCTAAATGTAAAATAAGATAATGTTGTTGTTCTATTACTTTACCAACTACAATGAAAGTCGTTATCATCAAATCCATCTTCTCAATGAAATGTGATATAGTATGGTGTACTTAAGGTCACACTAGTAAAAATACATTACCATACTGCATGAAAGAGTGAGCCACTAAATAAAAAGGTAGATTTCCTGAACTGGATGAATTCCAGATGTCATGCCAAAGTAAAGGCCTAGCCTTAACCACCATGAGTATCGGGAAACATACTGTTCAATTCTACTGAGTTCAGTTGATTTGAATACTACGAAGGCCTACATGACCGGGGCTGATAACCTAACAAGCTAAAGATCCATTGTCAGAAGCTCACTACTCAAGAGCAATCCTGTCCAACTGTTACGCTTGCAAGTTTACGGCTGTGTTGAGCACTGCAGGAAGCAAAAAGAATGAGAAGCTCTGAAAGAACCCCACAAACCCACACAAGCGGTGAAAACGGTGCTGTTTACTTTAAATGTCATTTCCTTGATCCTCTTGGTTAACAATCCCACTAACATGAGTGCTTGCCGTTAGCACCACCTACAGCAAACACTAAACTGCATGCCCTGTGGGGACATTAGTCAAACTCTCACCTCGCCTCTCCTCTAAATGCACAACTTGGTGTCAAAACAAATATGTAAAACCCTACAATCAGACGGAAAAAAGGAACTGACAAAAGAAGAAAGAAACTGAGGTGGAAACACCAAAACAGGGGGCGGGGTGGATTACCATGGTTGGCAGAGCAGGGCAGTCTCAGTAGCCAGTCTCCAGCACAGCTCTTTGGGTGTTTGCTTGCTTGGTCTTTTTGGGCATGTGTGTGTGTGTGTGTGTGTGTGTGTGTGTGTGTGTGTGTGTGTGTGTGTGTGTGTGTGTGTGTGTGTTCTCTTTGGGCTTGGTCTTATCTCAGAACCCCGTCTGTTCTGATCTGGGTTCCTGCAGGAGAGAAATCACACAATGATTGGAATGGTGGGATAGTCTGTGTGTGTGTGTGTGTGTGTGTGTGTGTGTGTGTGTGTGTGTGTGTGTGTGTGTGTGTGTGTGTGTGTGTGTGTGAGTGTGTGTGTGTGTGTGTGTGTGTGTGTGTGTGTGTGTGTGTGTGTGTGTGTGTGTCTGTGTCTGTGTGTGTGTGTGTGTGTGTGTGTGTGTCTGTGTGTGTGTGTGTGTGTGTGTGTGTATGTGTGTGTATATGTGTGTGTGTGTGTGTGCGTGTGTGACCTTACCACCACAAGTACAGCATGGTGGCTGTGTATGTCTGAATATGTAAGTTTAGTCAACCTGTTTGGTCTGTGGTTGCCAAACTGTGGGTTTCGTGACAGATAGCTAGAACTGCCAAGTTGAATAACACAGGTCTAACTGCAAAACTAATCTGGCAAAAGTGTATTTTTTGGGAACACAATGTGATGCAGCATGAATAAGTAAAGATAGTAGTCTAGGCCATGCAGAGAGATTGGAGGTCGCAGGGTTCAACATTGGGCAAGAGGTTATGAGGTTTAATGCCTTCTGTTGTTTGGAATCTGGTATCCCTCCCTCGATTTGTTAAGCTTAAGACACACGAGCCACATATTGTCTTTCTGTCACAATCATTTCTCAAAAATATTCCCTCTGCGGAATCCACTCGTTGGCCTACTCGTTTTCAAAAATGATCCGTGGATTGGGTAGGCGTGTTAATATACGGTAGCCTAAAGAAGTGGACCCAGTTCGATTTAAATGATATTATAATTATATTTTAACATATGAAACAAATCAGCCTAACTTTATTATAAGATGAAGGCGAGTATTAGAGTGATGTTTAGTTCATGAACACCCTGTCAAAGCGTTACAACACAGAAGGCCCTGGGAGGGAACAGAGGGCTGGCCCGCTTGTTTGTTGCAGCTGTTTAATACCACTATAATATGCGTCATACAAATACAATTTGATTTACAGATAGGCTACCACGTTATTGAACGGGTAACAGACGAATGGACAGTTTGTAGCATCCACAGACCAACAAGTTGCACATCCTGACAAACAATCACAAAAGTTGGTAACGTTAGCTAACGGTTCAGCCATTAGTAATTTGCCAATCCGCTATCCTGATCCCTTGTTGCGAAAAAAAAAGTAGATTAATAACACATCTTAAAAACTGTTAGATTATTTGCTCTTCTGTTAATACACTCTAGATAACGAACCAAGAGTATAATGATTTAAATTGTGTGATAGCATGGTAGCTAGCGCTTAAAAAGTTTGTAAACGATGATGTTACCAGAACCTGCATCATTCGTTGTTAAATATGTCGAGTTCAGCGATGTTATAACCTGCTAATGCTTACTTTTTAAAATATGACAATAAACGACTTACTACACACGGATGGTTTTCACTTGAATTGTCTTTGCTTTAACGCAGTCTGGAACATCACTGCCTCCCTGGCTGTTGAATTCAGCTAAGTCACAGGGAAAAAAACACATCTGGGTCTCTCGTACAATTCCTATAAAACTACAACTTCCAAATACGTTTTCCGTAAATCAAAAAGGTCTGGTCAAGTTTTACTGGAAACTTGTAGTTTTAACTAGGTGTCCATTGAGTGAGCGATGCGACACATAGAACAACAGTTCCCATAGTTCTTTGTTCATACCAGGAAGGGTAGCGCAGGTTCACGCCTTTCTGTGCTTGCCTGCTGTCCACTTCCTGAAGCTGAGTAGTGGAGTGGCATCGATAGACTGGGAAGATTCATCAACACCAATTAACTCCACTGTACAATGAAATTAACATCAATCATACCCGCTCTTGATCTCCACTACTTCACGATATTACTGGTAAGCATATCCATTAGACGTATGTATGGTACCTCTTTTCGGCAGTGTTAGCGATATTCTGCAGCAAGCTAGCTACTAGCTCAACAGTAATGCCTGTAAAATAGGAGAAGTATGTATTGGTTTTTCGTTGTTTCGGGGATTGTCACTGGGGGGATGTTAATCACTACAATTTGCACAATTGACAGGCTTGGATTGATAATCTCTTCAACTCATATCACCCGATCTTTGAACACACTGTGCTTTATTGAGGCATCATATCTACCAACTACATTTAGCTAGCTTCTCTTCTGGCTAGGTCTATCCTAGCTAGCTAGTTTTAGTAGTTGCCGGAGTGTTAGCCACGCATTTAAGTATGAAATGATGTGACCGTTTCTCTGTTGTAGTTGCAGTATTAGCCCATCGTTTTCTTTCATGCGTATCCACTGGACTCTTACATAAAATGTACCTAAAATGTCGCATTTGACAGTTACAAGGAAAGATACTTAATACATCGTTTTCCAAACCGAATATTGTGATGTTAACTTAATATAAGATAATAAACTACTCCACCAACAATTTGACGTTGGCAATCTGTGCCAGATGTGTTTTCAGTGGGATATCGCCTTTAAATGTTGTTTCACTAGCTAAGGTTAGCTAACTAACGTTGTGCTTTGGTTTTAAAATATGCTAGTAACTACAGTTACAAATACGATTGGTTATATAACACAAGCTTTTTGTATTGTAGACGTGCGAGATTTGTAATGACTAAAATGAGAGCTAGTGCGGTGTGAATGTCTATGATTAGCCCTCCAGGAGCTTGAAACTTTTGTGGTAGCGAGCTAGCTTTGGCTAGTAGCGGGCAGAGACAAAGTCACTTAGTGGGCCAATCTATCTTGTACGGATCCCATCTGTATGTATAGTTATATCGTTTACAACTTTTGGCCAACAGGAATTATTTATAATATTTCGAATGACACAAGTTCATCTGCAGGTATTTTGTAATGCGGTACATGCACCCACATCTTTTTCAATAAGAAGATGCCGGTTGGTGAATTCCTCTGTTGTGGCCTCTTCCTATTGGCTGTTAACCCGGAACTTTTGTGTGTCGTTTCTGCTGCGACGCAAGCCAGCTGAAGTTCTGTACTCATCTGTCTGTCTGTCAGTCGGAGAATAGCCAATCTAACTCAAGCTACGATGTATCAGGTTGCCTATCTGAATTTTTTTTGTTGCAAGTAGCATCAGTAGTATCAGCAGTGAACTCTTTGGAAGGCTGATTATTTTGATCAGTTGATACACCTCTCCTTCCTCATTACTGTGGTGTTTCACTTTCACTTTAATCAGCTCATGTCCTTTTACAACACTGCCATTATTGCCATTGACTTTTTATAGTTTGCTGTGTGAAGCGACCTTGGGTGTCATGGAAGGAGCTTTTAAATAAAATGTATTGTTATTATTATTATGTACACTGTGTGAACACTGAGCCCCCCCCCCCTCTCCCTCTGTGTGTGTGTGTGTGTGTGTGTTTGTTGACATTACTCTCAAACAGTCCCCCATTCTTAATGTGACAATGCGGCCTTTCCTCTACAGGTAGCAGGCCTCTATAGTCCTGCGTGGGGAGAGATAACCAGTCTTGATGTCGGAAGCATAGATGACACACTCAGTGAGTTTATGTTTATGCTTGTGGGTGTGTGCGGTTGTCTCAAATGTTTGTCTGTGTGATCTGTCTGTAATATAATGTCTGTTTCCATATCTTACAGATAATGCTGGAGTGGCACTTGTCAACTTTTATGCAGACTGGTGAGTAGCGAGGCTTATGGAACTGAGTGTGTGTGTGTTTTAGAGAGAGATTCTCATGTGTTTCCGTTCATGCATATTCTGTGCTGCAACAAGGCATTTGGCTTTGTGGTAACACCTGTGTCCGTCTCTGTGTGTGAAGGTGTCGCTTCAGTCAGATGCTACACCCCATCTTCGAGGAGGCATCAAACGTGGTTAGAGAGGATTACCCAGACAACAAAGATGTGGTGTTTGCTCGGGTAGACTGTGACCAGCACTGTGAGTGTACTCACACACACTTATACACATGCTCACACTTGCAACAAACACTCGCACACACGCGCAACAAACACACGCACACACGCAAGCACAATTTCTTTCCCATTCTAGCATTTAACACTCAGAATAGTCAGAATACAGTCAGATATGTATGTTAAGGTACACGAGTCTTCCATGCCCTCATTGAAAACCAGTACACCACATAGACACCAATGGTACACATATTTACACAAATTCACTCATAAGGCAGACAGACATGCAATAGCTCACCACACTCACACAGACCACACACACACACACACACACGCACACTCACATAAACACACACACATAGACCCAGTGGCTTATCCTTTGAGATAGAGTAAAGGGAATTATTGATGACCTGTAAAATGTTTGATGATTTAATGACAAAACGCAGTTGTCTGTGAAGTCCAGGCAGCTTAGAGCCACCCTGCTGTGTGTGTATCTGTGATTGTGTGTGTGTGTGTGTGTGTGTGTGTGTGTGTGTGCGTGTGTGTGTGTGTGTGTGTGCGTGTGCGTGTGCGTGTGTGTGTGCGCGTGTGCGTGCAAAAGAGGGAGGGAGGGAGGGAGGGAGGGAGGGAGGGAGGGAGAGGGGCTCCTGCCACAGCTTTGGAGTATTTAACCCTCAGTGGGTGGCTGCTTTAATGTGCCCCTAGCACATACACCCCAGTCTCCCCTGTCTCTTTTCTCCCCTCTTCCCTCCTTTCTTCTCCTTCCCCGCTCTATGAATCACACATGTCAACTGTCTCATTTAATTGACATCGTTTAAAAGGTATAGTCTTTTTTAAAAGTTGTTAGTAGGAGCGCAAAACAGTGTTTAAAAAAAAAAAAAAAAAAAACATTGAGTAACACCATATATAACATAGTATTAACTACTTTGCAGCATTCTAATTATTAGTGTGTGATAACACACGGGTACTCTGCGCTTACATGATCTCAGGCCTAATCCTAACTCTGGCCCTACTAAGTCATTAGGCTGCAGAGTATCAAGGTGCTGCTACTTTTGAGTAGTTTCATAATCAGTATTTCAAACATTAAATGACATTCTTGCCCGTGCTTGTTTTTGAAGAACAAATTGAAATGCAGTAGTACTATTCAGGTGACCGTGACTGAATGAGTGTTGGCAACAGGAGGTGCGAGCGAAGCGAAGGCACTGGTAAGGCTCGTTTCTGGTGCGTGCATTGTTGAAGTCTTGCACGTTTCTCAGGAACTATCAAGGCACTGTCATCAAAGAGATGGACAGAGAAGAACGTTAAAGGAAACTACCCAACATTTTATGTGTTCAGAATTATTACTGTGTGTTATCCATGGACTTTTCCTTTTAGAGGGAACAATTGGTCCTTAATTGCGTGCGTGTGTGTGTGTGTGTGTTCGTGAACAGCGGAAATTGCCCAGCGTTATCGCATCAGCAAGTACCCAACACTGAAGCTCTTTCGGAATGGAATGATGATGAAGCGCGAGTACCGGGGGCAGAGGTCAGTGGCGGCCATCGCCGATTTCATCCGCCAGCAGAAGGTCCAGCCCATCGTGGAGATGAAGAGTCTAGAGGAGCTCACCACCATAGACGTGAGTACTCGCACATCACACACTCACTCACTCACCAACCACCATAGACGTGAGTACTCGCTCGCTCACTCACTCACATACTCACTCACTCACTCACTCACTCACCACCATAGACGTGAGTACTCGCACAACACTCACTTACTCACCACCATAGACGTGAGTACTCATCACACACGCACATCACTCACTTACTCACCACCATAGACGTGAGTACACGCAACTCACTCACTCACTCACTCACTCACTTACTCACTCACTCACCACCATAGACGTGAGTACTCGCACATCACTCACTCACTCACTCACTCAACACCATAGACGTGAGTACACGCACATCACTCACCACCATAGACGTGAGTACACGCACCTCACTCACTCACTCACTCACTCACCACCATCGACGTGAGTACTCGCACATCACTCATTCACTCACCACCATAGACGTGAGTACACGCACCTCACTCACTCACTCACTCACTCACTCACCACCATCGACGTGAGTACTCGCACATCACTCATTCACTCACCACCATATACGTGAGTACACGCACCTCACTCACTCACTCACTCACCACCATCGACGTGAGTACTCGCACATCACTCATTCACTCACCACCATAGACGTGAGTACACGCACCTCACTCACTCACTCACTCACTCACTCACTCACTCAGACACTCTCCCACTCACTCACTCACTCACTCACTCAGACACTCACTCACTCACTCACTCACTCACCACCATAGACGTGAGTACACGCACCTCACTCACTCACTCACTCACTCACTCACTCACTCACTCATACTCTGCCCTCCCAAGTTTGTTTATGCTAGCCGTGTTGGTGCATATTGGCTGGGTAGTGCGTCATACTCAGCTCTGATAAGATTTGTTCATTCTCTCCTTCTTTCTTGTACCATCTCATTCTTATGCATGCACACACGCAGAGGAATAAGCGCACCATCGTGGGATACTTCGAGCAGAAGGAGTCAGAAAACTACCAGACCTTTGAGAAAGTGGCCAACATCCTGAGAGATGACTGTGTGTTCATGGCATCTTTTGGGTAAGACCGTATACCCTTACTTTTCTTTCCCTCTGCTCCCTTCTCTTTTTATTCTCATTTCTGCTTCCCTTTCTTTAGTACTAGTTTAGTTATTCTGTCTTTCTTTCCATCTGATTTCCTTTCCATCTGCATCTCTTTGTGTATCTGTTTGTGCAGGGATGTTTCTATGCCGGAACGCTTCGCCGGCGATAACATGATCTACAAACCTATGGGGGAGAATGTTCCAGATATGGTGTACCTGGGCTCGCTCATCAACTTCGACCTTACTTTCGCCTGGACCCAAGACAAGTGTGTTCCACTGGTCCGAGAGATTACCTTTGAGAATGGAGAGGTACAGCAGACGCCTCTCCTTCCCTCTACATGCTCTTCCTCTCTTTTCTCCTCCTCTCAGTGACTCTCTTTACATCCTGCCACAGTATCATCTCCTCTCCTCTCCTCTCTTCTTGTCTTGTCTCTGCCTTCATCTCCTTCCTAGTGTACTTTTCCCACAGTGTTTTTCCTGTGTGTGTGTGTGTGTGTGTGTGTGTGTGTGTGTGTGTGTGTGTGTGTGTGTGTGTGTGTGTGTGTGTGTGTGTGTGTGTGTGTGTGTGTGTTACACATCTTTAAAATAACTTGCGTAGGCAATTGTCCCTCTGTCACCCAGCAACCACATGGCCTCTTTCTTTCATTTTCTCTCTCCCCATATACCCCCCCCCTCCCCCACACACACACACACACAAACACACACACTCACAAACACACACACTCACACACATGCAGACTCACTCCCACATACAGACACACTCACACTCAGACGTTCCTTCCATTCTAGTTGGAGACTAGTGTAATGTTGTTAAGTGTGTTCTTCTGTGTGTGTTTGAGCAGGAGCTGACGGAGGAGGGCATTCCGTTTTTGATCCTCTTCCATCAGAAGGATGACCCAGAGAGCCTGGAGAAGTTTCAGCACGAGGTTGCCCGGCAACTCATCAGTGAGAAGGGTGAGGTCACCACAGGGTGAGAGGTCAGAGGTCACGCTCTGAATGTTAACAACAAACACCCGCAGATCAGAGCTGTCACTCTCTCCCCCCCCCCCCCCCCTTCTCTCTCTCTGTGTCTTTTTCTACTCAGTCTCACTTTCTTCCTCTATTTCTCATAAATGTGTTTCATTTGAGTTCTATTGCCAATAGCAGTTAAAGGTATCTTCCTCCCCCCATCTGGCAGGTTCTATTAACTTCCTGCATGCAGACTGTGAGAAGTTTCGCCACCCTCTCCTCCATATCCAAAAGACGCCGGCAGACTGCCCAGTCATCGCCATTGACAGCTTTAGACACATGTATGTCTTGCCAGAGTACAGCGACCTTGCGTAAGTACCCAAAATCCGTTGATTCATTTTATTGATCGCTTCACATACCCAATATAGAAAATTTGTCACATTTCTCAGAAGTGTGTTGCCACGATGTCCGACTAAGCTGATTCCCTTGTTGAAACTGGCATTCTTCCCAGAGAAAGCAAAGGCATTCAGGCAATGGATATTAGGCGGACTTTGCCCCGCAATGCCATATTGTGTCAGCTGAGTATTCAGGCTAGCTAGCACACACAAACACCTCAAGATTCATGGAAACAGAACCCTGGAAGCAAGCCAACCACTGAGAGAGAGAGAGAGAGAGAGAGAGCTTTTCCTTTGCATGCTATAAATATACTCTTCATGATTTCCATATTATTCTTGATTAGTGACAAGTTGCATTCTGTACACACGGGTAAAGGAACAGAACAGTCTGCACTTCATTACTCCACAGAGGAGGAGACAACCCCATCCATATAGGACAAGTTCTTCTGTGTGTGTGTGTGTGTGTGTGTGTGTGTGTGTGTGTGTGTGTGTGTGTGTGTGTGTGTGTGTGTGTGTGTGTGTGTGTGTGTGTGTGTGTGTGTGTGTATTGGCAGTGTGCTGTTGAATCTTATTAAGTCCATGTGTATTGTTGTCCATCTGTAGGGTTCCAGGCAAGCTGAAACAGTTTGTGTTGGACCTCCACTCAGGAAAATTACATAGAGAGTTCCACCATGGGCCTGATCCTACAGACAGCACACCAGGACAGGTAACACACACACACACACACACACACCTCAGACACCTCCTCATAGTCAGAAATAGTCATTCAGATATACACACTCACATTATTTTCCATTCGGCACACCAGGTGAATTCATCCGCTTCCTATGAAACATATCTCCTCATATTAAAGTAATATCAAATATGGACTACCTGTGAACCCACCACTTGTTCAGTGCCAAATGAACTCTAGAACACAACCTTTATAAAAAAATAGCTGACCATAGTCTGTCTGTCTTCTGCACATCTATATAGAAATTCTTCTTATCTAGACAGTACTATACTGTAACATACCACTTGCATCAACAATATCAGTAGCATTCTACAGCTTCATTTGACTTCATTGCAGTGACTGTGCTTTGGAGAGACTGTGCACTGTTATTGCAACACATGTCCTCTCTAACGGTCTAGTTTGAGAGAGACCTCATTTACCCAATTGTATAATCCATTATCACCCACTTCTCCAATTATTATAATGTGTGTGTGTGTGTGTGTGTGTGTGTGTGTGTGTGTGTGTGTGTGTAACAGGAGGACAATAGGGAGGTGGCAAGCAATCCTCCAGAGAGCTCCTTCCAGAAGTTAGCTCCCAGTGAAACGCGTTACACTCTCCTGAGGGACCGCGACGAGCTGTGACCCAAACACATTAGCAAAACCTACAATATATACACACACACACACACCCATATATACATACATAAGCAAACACAAGCAAACACACACACACTCAGTACACATCAACCCACCACCCAGAACCTAGAGCCGGCAGCCCCGCCCCTGTGGCTTGGCCCCGCCTCTCCAGGCGGACCCTCCATCACTCTGTTTTACTGTGGACGTAAAGGAGAACGACAAGAAGGAAGTTTGGAATTTAAGGAGAAACGGAAGGAGAGAGTGAAGAAAACAGGAGAAGAAAACAAAAAGAGCCTTTTTTTTATTTTTAAAGCGTGTAAATATGTGCTCTGTTGGTCAGTCGTGTCTAAATTAAATACATTTTTTTTGTTTTTTGTTCTGTTTTGCTTCCCCTCCCCATTTCTGTCAGCCGAAGTTTTTTCTTGTTGTTTTTTTGTAAGAAAAGAAGAAGAAGAAAAACAACCAGAGCAAGAAAGACGTGATGCTCCTACTGAGGTACAGACATGGGTTTGGACCTCTCATTGGTCTTAGGAATTATGGGAAATTTCACTTTCAATGACGTGACGTGCAGGCCGTTCACTGTGTATACGCATGAGTGTGTGTGTGTGTGTGTGCGTGTGTGCGCGTGTTAGAAAGAGAGAGAAGATACAGAACAAGAGATGCAGGCCATTCACTGTCTTCCTGTGGTCATTCAGTACTCACTCCAGTGTCTGAGTATAGGAACGTGCGTGTGTGCGTGTGCGTGTGCGTGTGTGTGCGTGTGAGAGAGAGATGGAGAGAAAGGTAGAGTGAGCGAGTGAAAGTTGTGCGTTATGATGCAGACTTGTTCAGGTCCAGGCTCATGAGGTCTCATCAAGCCCTGCCACGAAGGTGGGAGCACAGACGGGTGAGGAGAAGTAAATCAGTCATCTCAGATGGGGAAGGAATAAAATTTAAAAAAAAAAAACATTTTACAAGACTCTGTGTGGTATGTTCATGTTTTAAGATGTGAGGCATTTACATGTGGGCGCGGGTGAGCCAGATAGAGTAACAGTAGCATTTGCCAAAACAACCTGTTTATTTATTAAAAGTAGTTTTACCATTCAGCTATTCAACATCTGTTCCCAACTCCCAGCATTACTACCACACACCCACACCCTGTAATTCATCTGAAGGAAAATAACTTCATACAGTTATGAGGTGAAACTTGTCCCTTCATTCATTTTTAATGTCTACTACTTTCATAAGGAGACAGTCAAAGACTCTCTTATCTCTCTGAGGCAGTGTGGATACTCAAAGTGTCACAAATACAGATGTTTGATTATTGTTAAGAATTACAATATTAAGGACATCACTGCAGTTCAACTCGGACGGCTTATCAGCCACATTCAGCTCTGGCCTACAGCAGCAGCACTGCCATAGAAGGCTTTGTGGAGGCTCAGAACCCTCCGAGGAGAGGCCCGTGTGGCTTACAATGGCCACAGACACTCACTGGACTCACTGTTTCATGTGCCAGAATGACTGTAGGAGCTTCATTTAAGGCAAATAAAT
>NC_045162.1:27549193-27581693 GCF_900700415.2 Clupea harengus | reverse complement strand
CAAATGCACTCTCTCTTCCTTAATGCTTTTACTGCATTAGAGTTGGAATAGTCTTTGTCTTGACTTGGTGCTGTCCGTCTCTAAAAAAAAACCTTCAAACTCCTTCCATCGCTCTGTTGTTCTCTTCCTTGTGTTCTCTTGGCTCCCCCCCCCCCCCCCCCCCCAACCGACCCAGGAGATGCACTTAAACAATGTCTGCTGTGTCTCTAAGGCAGTGTATTGTCCGTCACAGAGACACAGAAACACTCCTCCACACTCATACACACACAGCCAACGCGACAGACACGGGAAAGCTCTCAGAAGTCCCACAAGGCCAAAGGTGTGTGCCGGGGTCAAAAACACACACATGCACTCATGTGCAGACACCCCTCACACAGACTCTCCAGTGGAGACCCTACACCTTCACACACCCAACACCTTCAGAATATTTACATGTTTCACAACATATTTTGTCCTTAAGTGTGCTTTGTGCATTAGAGGCACTGTACTGACTTGCATAACCCTGCATTATTTCTTTAATTAGTTTGTGTGTGTGTATGTGTGTGTATGTGTGTGTGTGTGTGTGTGTGTGTGCGTGTATGTGTGTGTGTGTGTGCACCGTCCGCACGTGTCTCTGACCTGAACGGTGCGGCTGGAGTGGATGTGTTCCTGGTGGAGCCTGTCCCATTGTTGGCCGCTCTGAAACTAAAACAGAACCATAGTAAATACAAAGTGTGTGTGTGTGTGTGTGTGTGTGTGTGTGTGTGTGTGTGTGTGTGTGTGTGTGTGTGTGTGTGCGGCACAGAGAAAGAATGTTATTAATGAATGAGACAGCCTGTGTGTCTCAAAACAGATTCCACTTCATGCTCTATAATCTATAGCACTATTCCAGCCAAGTAATCTATTGATCTATAAATAAAACCAACATATGAGAAACGTGTCCATACATTCCTATTGTGTGGACATAGAGGCCTGATGTGATCAATCAGTCAGCAGAGAGAAGCAGTCAGAGTGGACTCAGAACCCTGACTCAACAGTTTACTGCTGTCCTTGATTGACAGGTGTCGAACAAGACCATTGAGACCTATTGATTATTTAACAAAACAATGTAAACTGGGTAGCATTACAAATTGTACTTAACCTTAAATGAGGTCAGACTGTTTGAGTTGCTTCGAATGTATTTGAGTTTGAAACTGGATCCATTTGAGTAGAGATGAATTAGCCGCTTGTGCTTTTACTGTCCTGCCTCACCTCCTTTGCCTCTCCCATGGACAGGTCTCTTCCCTGGCCACCGTCACCATGTGTGATGTGTGACGTGTGACGTGTGATGTGTGACGTGTGACGTGCGATGTGTGATGTGAATGCGTTATTATTGGTGTCCCCTCAGTTCCCCTCATCCTGGAGTAAAGTATGCATGTGAAGCTTCCTCGCCCTTCCCCAATCCTCTGGCCTAAGGCAGGGTGTTCTTCTTCTGGTTGCGGTTAGCTCCGCTGATGTCAGAGCTATCCCCCACATCCACGGCGATTAGATCAGCTCTCCTCGGGGGCAGGAAGCTGAAGTCAACCTCATGCTTTCCCTAACCCTTACACCCTAACCCTGCCTGAACCAACAGCTGCTCCCACCGCTAGCTTTGACATTGCTGTCTATGGCACATTGTTTATGCGGCATTTGACATTTCTCAAATAAAATGTACAGGGTAGCTACTTTAAACTATATGCCTAACAGCTTCAGTCTGTGTTAATGTCAGGGTTTAGGTCAGTCTGCACTGCCAAAACTTGTGTTGCTTCCATCATTCAGCTGTAAGGCTGCTTCTATCATTCTATCGGTGCTTCTATCGGTGTTGATTACATATTGAATTACGAGAATTTTGAGAATGATTAAATGAATCATAGCCAGTGATGTAATCACTACTTGATATCATCCCTGCAGTTGAGCATTTGTTGCGGTTATCTTAGGGTTGGAGTTTTTGCTCGTCAGTAGACAATTTTGTATAGCTATTTCTTAAAGTCACAAGGTCACTGTACTAGACTGTGGTCCGTACTGGAGTCTATGTCGTCTGCTCACAGTATACTTCTCTAGTGTGCATGTTCAAGTCGGTAAGACTGTTTGAAAGGTTGTGAATGTATGTTCGTACCTTTTCTATATTGTGTTGATGTTGCTGAAGTCTCTGCAGATCGGTAGGAATGACCACTTTGGTGAATTTATGGATGGGCTGTTCCAGGCGCCTGAGCGGCAGTTTGCCTGTTCCCTCCGACATGGTAGCAAACTTTCGCTTCTACTCTTACTGCAGTGTCAGGACAATGATCTTGCTATCATGCTAATCGTCTTGTGAAAGTGAAAACAACATTGACTCACAACAACAGTCAATTTGGTTGAAGATCCTAATACGCCATACAGGCCTAAGTATTGGTAGAAGGGGAAGGAAAAAAAGGTTAAAATGACACCTTCGTCACAGATAGCAGCTGCGAACAACTTGGTTGTTTGACTAGTGAGAGCCCATATGCCAGCCCAGGAGAAAGCATAGGACTTGCTAACGTTAGCTTGTAGATGGGTCCACGGCGGGACATTTACTCACATGATCCTACATAGCTGGGCAAGAACAACCATACTAACGAGTGACAGTCGGTTGAAATACTACAAGAAATGACAAATCGACTGACTGAAATGAGAAGATGTCTCTATTCTCTTCTGGAATAAGTTACAGGCAACTGACAGCGACGTGTTCATGGACGTGTTAGTAAACAATTCTGTTTTTCCGGAATGTGCACCAGTGAAATGTCTCCGACGAAAAATCTGCAACATAATTCTCAAGGGTGGCGATACCAATTTGGAAGCAGTAGCTCACGCGAACAAGGTTTTAGAAGTTCGTAGCCTAACTGCCAGTTACTATTCTGTTGATTATTTATTTCATGTTTTATTAAACGAGAGATTATTGTAATTAATATTTAACGCTATACACCCCGGTTGATATAATTAATTAGTCATGAATTCTTCAAATAGCAATGAACTGGAGCTTACTTCCTCTAAAACACGCACACACGCAAATATAGCCGACACCAACACACACACACACACACACACACTCTTGGACTTGGGTGTCTGATCAGTGTTTCCGGATTAAGAGAACACCAACAGACTAACCACATGTGTGAACTGAGCCACCCGACTAATCTTACCTCCTTTGTGTGTGTGCATATGTGAGCGTCCATATGTGTGTGGATTCCACCTGGCCCTTTTTAAAGTGTAGCCTAACAACCATAATGTTTAGTTTTGAACTGAATCTAATAAGTGAATCTTGCTGAATAACAGAGCCTCGTGGTGTGTGTGTGTGTGTGTGTGTTTGCTGCGCACAGAGGCAGAATGGTGGGAGAACACAGACATATATATGTCTATGTGGGAGCAGAGGACAGACAAGACACAGGGGGTGGATAGACTGGCTGTGGTGAAACATTTTATTTTTTTGTGCCTCTGCTCTTTCCCTTTTCTCTGCAGGGGAAATCCCGAGCTGAAAGGCCAAAAATATTCAGGCCTGTGAGACATGAATACCCCCCCCCCCCCTCTCAGCCACCCACCCACTCACACGCACACAAACAAACATATACTGATATTACTGTGGTAGTGGTTAATTGTGATTTCAGACATCACAACTGATCTGTCTACCAATTAATCATCTACAACTCTCATTACATCCCACCTCCAAATCACCAAGTCCTACCCTATGATCCGTCACAGTTATATGAGAGTGCTTCAAATCTAGATCTCACGGCAACTTTTAGTGATAGCTGCAAGATTGGAGGGTGCCCAAATTCTACATTTAATTGTGTCTTCAGCCTTTTAAAAAATGTTTCTAGGTTCCACGTTTCACAAGTCTACTCTGATATGCATGCAATAAGTTGTGCAGTTGTGCACATAGAGCGTGCAAAGCACAGAAGTTGTGCAGTTGTGCACATAGAGCGTGCAAAGCACAGAAGTTGTGCAGTTGTGCACATAGAGCGTGCAAAGCACAGAAGTTGTGCAGTTGTGCACATAGAGCATGCAAAGCACAGAAGTTGTGCAGTTGTGCATAAATAGAGTGCAAACGATAGACGTTGTGCAGTTGTGCACATAAAGCGTGCAAACCATAGAAGTTGTGCACATAAAGCGTGCAAACCATAGACGTTGTGCACATAAAGCGTGCAAACCATAGACGTTGAACAATGAAGAGCATACCTCCCACTGACCATTGTCATGCAAATGATCACCCACTTTAAACCGCATGTTGTCTGGTCTGGTTCTTTTTCTTTTTTTTTCTTCACTCTCTTGATTTTTGTCTCTTTAATAACAATGTAATCAATTGATTCTCTCATACTTTGATTTCATGACCTTACATGTATTGCAGAATTTTTTTTGTAATTGGACACGTGTGAGAAAGAAATGCAATTTCACACAGTTATCACAGGCTCATAAACTTCCAGATCAGTGTATTTTCCCCAGGCTTCCACCACTACCGAGAGGTACAGGTATAGCCCAATGCAACAAAACAATCAAATTGCCATTTTTGCCAAAATCTCTGGCTCCCCAGCATGCCAAATCTTCCGATAAAATCTGCGCATTGTCCATATGGTGTCGTGCACATTCAAGGACACAATTACATTTTAATGACATTTTTTTTGAATGGCATTAATACGTTTAAATTCACTTGCTTCAATTCTCCTGTTTTTATTCTCATAAGATCTATAATATTGTGTAAAGACAGAAACTAAGCTCCAACACCAATTTAATTATAGAGCTGACATCTCATGGAATTGATCCAATAGCTGATATCTCCTGGTGATGACTAAAAGGTAAGTCACGATTCATTCAGTCATTATTCCTATGGCTATCAGCGGAGACAGTGAGCTCCTCGACATGTTGGCAAGATCAAATTCAGGGCACCCCACTGCACCTCAATGCAATTCTTTTGCGAAAGATGAATATGACCTTTCATTATTTCAGTTTGATGTACTTTATTTCACTTGTCAGCCTTATATTTAATGTGATTAAAAAAAATGAAATTGTGTGTGTGCAATGAAACACCTTTTTGTGGGAAATTAAACATTGCTTTCCAAATCGATACAGTGCAATTAACTTACAGTCTATCATGTAATACAGTATGTCGTTGTGTAGATTATCTTTATCAGAAATACCAGGGTTTTATTTCCCTAAGATATTTATTGAAACCTCTTTAATGTTAGAGGCTGTGCATCTTCATATAAATTCTGTTGTGTTTAAGATATAAACAGCTCCACACTGTTTAGTTCTAATACTTGGAGTGGGAGAGAGAAAGAGGCTGTAGCTGTGTATGCTCCAAAATGTCACCATGTCGATCGATTTGACTTAACAAGGGATGGGGGTGTGATCTGATCACACGCACACACACATACACACACACACATACACACACACACACACACACACACACACACCTGAATCTAATAGTCCCCTATCAACACTGCCAACCTCTCACATCCATCTATTTAATACCAGCCCTGTAGACACACTCACACATGTGCACACACACACACACATACCCATTCAAACACATAGACAGTCATGAAAGAAAAACAGCACAAGAATCAAGACTGAAATCATTTAAACTATTTTATCATTTCAAAGTGCTGAGCTGAACCTCCAGTGAAACAAAGAGACAAAAATAAAATCAAACCAAGAGACAGTGGAAAACATTTTTCTTCTTCAAAAAAGAAACAAAACAATGCACAAGTCGTACCACAATAGTTGAAAAAGGCTATCAGATAAAAACACTTCAAAATATTAGTTTTTTTTTTTTGTGGTAATATATTTATATATTTATATAGTTTGAATCTGTCTTGGGTGGGCTGTAAAGAGTTCTCTCAGCGCTGCAGTCTTTTGCAATAAATACAGGCAAGCGCAAACACACACACCCATGCACAAACCCTCTTCCTCTGTACAAATCAAAAGCAACATAGTCCTCAATGTCAATAAATGGCATCAATGATATAAACATACAAAAGACATATTAATGCGGAATGTATCACCCCTTCTCCTTTTCGCCCTTCTTCCCTCTCGCCTTTGTCTCCTCTTGCTCCCAATCTCTCGTTCTTTCTCTTTCTCCTCCCTCCTGTGTTCCCTCTACCCCTCCTTCTTTTCCTCTATTCATCTCTCTGTCTCCGTATCTTTCTTTAAGTGCTCAGCAACCCCCCGCCCCCTCCCACTGACTCCCACACTGGTGTTCCGTCGTCTTGAAGCCCTACATTTATTATTTTCAATATAAAAATACTACAGCAAATTCAAGTTCTGAGGAGCTCCGTTGTCGTAGAAAGGTTAGTGCGGCGCAGCGCAGTGCTGTGCGGTGTCTCTGGTCTGCCCCGACCTTTGACCTCATGGGCAGTGGCTCTGAGGATGGAGTCTTAGTATTCATGTCAGCTAATGTCAACTACAGAGCTGGAATCGCAGTGTGCTCCTGTGGGAAAAGCACTTCAGAAATTGCACTTATACGCAGGAGCGGTTCACTATCCTCTCTGCCTATGATCTAAGAATGTGTGTTTATGTATGTGAGTGAGTGAGTGAGAGAGTGTGTGTATGTGTGTGTGTGTTTATGTGTTTATGTGTATGCGTTGCTTGTCTTGTTTAAAACTGTGAGGTGTGTTCTGTTTGGGGCCATAATACAAGAACACACACGTGGACAGATACTGTTGCTTGCACAAGGGATCCATGTGTGGATATGAGTGACGGAGAGGGTATTGCGTGAATTTGTGTTGGACATCAGATTCACACTGTCAAGGCTCAAAATACACACTTAAAACACTTGTCTGTGCACATACACACCCACCCACCCACCCACGCACACACAGTCGAATCTGGCATAAAAATGTTCTGATTGTTTTGTTGTGGTTTGTTTGTTTGTTTTTCGACAGACAGAGTATGTCCTGTGTGCGGATATGGGAGATCATGGGAGTTGTAGTGCGGCCTCCATCCAGACAAAGGTCCTGTCCACCACAGCTCATAATGCTGCTGATGGCCCACCTCTGGTCTGTCCGTCTGAAACAGTGGGGATGTCCTCGCATTTGAACGAGCAGGGCCTTAGTAGGGCAGTGTATCCAAGAACCTATCGATGGCTTGTGGGGGAGGGACTAAGTCTTCAAGCTTCAGGTAGAAGATTCTCTGGAGACCCTGGGTCCGCTGGATCCGAAGCTCTGCCCTCACCCCCACCACGCGATTCAGTGAGGGGGAGGCTTTCCCCGCTGAGGCCCCGGCCGCACTGGAGCCAAAGCCCAGGTGATCCCGCAGAGAACAGAGAACCTTATTCTGCAGCTCCTCCACGCGCTTCCGGTCCTTCAGACCAGGACACTGATCTATGGAGAGGCACAAGGGACATATTTCATGTCATATTATTTATGAATTCCATCTAGCGCTCTTATTTGCTCTTTTAATGTTCCTTTTGTTAAAATTTCACTCTACCTGTTTTGTAATAAATTGTATCTTTGTCATGCTCATAACACACACACTTAAACTGAACTGAAATCAATTGAATTGAACTCAACTGAAATGATACAGAGAGAAAAAGAGATTTGAATCAGGAGCAAAGGACAGAGAGAATGCAAGGGAGTGACAACATGGGCTACATAGTGAGAGAATTGGGAAAGAGCAAAGAAGACGAAGATGGAGAGAAAAGATTAAAAGATAAAGAAGGAAGAGAGGAGAGATATATGAAAGGGAAACAAAATAAAAATGGAATTGGAATTGGAGAGAGTAGTATAGTAGACAAACACACAAAACAGAACAGTCACACACACACACACACAAACACACACACACACACACACACACACACACACACACACACACACACACACACACACAGAAACACGCGCACACATGGCCCGTGCTCTCAGGCTGACTTAAACACAAGTACTTGAACAATTAGCTGGATTATTCTGGGTGGTGAGAGCAGACAAGCCCCATTAAGAGCAACGCTAATTGAGTTTCCCATGGCAACCCTGCAGCCTGGACAGCTACTGGACACACACACAGACCCACTAGGCATTTAATGTGAGGCCAATCTATTATGTCACACACAGACACACACAAACACGCTTACACACACACACACATAAATATATACACACTCAGCCAAAAATGTGAGACTAATTTATTCATCAGCGAAGAAGAGATGGCCTGACCACACACACACACACACACACACACACACACACACACACACACACACAAACACACACACACACACAGAGACTCCACTACATCTCTCACTCGTCCATACCCCCACCCCTCAGACACACCAGCACATTCTGTCTTTGTATAACTAAATTCAAATCATTGTTAACCTCATACAAACTAACTCAAATGCCTCAAGGATATTCTGTGTGTGTGGCAACCATCAATGCTCTCCCTCTCTCTCTCTCTCTCTCTCTCTCTCATTCTCTCTGTCTCCCTCTCTCTCTCTCTCTCTCTCTTATTCTCTCTGTCTCCCTCTCTCTCTCTCTCTCTCTCGCTCTTATTCTCTCTGTCTCCCTCTCTCTCTCTCTCTCTCCCTCTCTCTCTCTCTTTCTCTCTGTCTCCCCGTCTCTCTCCTGCAGAGTGGGATCAATGGTCCTCACAGCTGACACTTTTAGGAGGGTCGATAGCCAGAGAGAGTGAGGGAGAGATGGAGAGAGGGACAAATGTGGAGAACGAGGGGTAGAGGAGGAAGGAGGTCTCATCTAGTGGAGCTTACTGCTGAGTGCTGCTCAATTCCTCTGCAGAGCTAAGTGCTCTCCAAACACACACACTCAGGCCCCCCAAACGTGCACACATCTTCCACTGATATTTCAACAGTTTTTACTTAGCTGGGTTCGTGAGTGTATCAGTGTGTGCTTGTGTGTGTGTGTGTGTGTGTGTGTGTGAGAGGTGCCATGTGCGCCTCAACCTATCCCTGTTTACTCCCCAAAACACGCATGCCCTCTGAGCACATCTGAAATATTCCAACACATAATCTCAATAACGATCAGAGTAACACATAATCTCAATATCGATCAGAGTAACAGAGAGAGAGAGAGAGAGAGAGAGAGAGAGAGAGAGAGAGAGAGAGAGTGTGTCAGTGTTGAAGTTGGGGAGAGAGAAAGAAAAAGAGAGAGAGAGAGAGAGAGTGAGTGTTTGCATATGTGTGTGTGTGTGTGTGCACGAGCATGGGCCAGATTAGTGCATGTGTGTTTGTGTCTTGTATATGTATATGGGGGGGCGTACATCTGACTGGACAGGTGTCACATCCATTATTAATTGCATGTACTGGCGAATAAACACACAATTACACACAGAGAAACACACAAACACACACACAGATGGATTGCAAGTGTGTGTGGCTGTGTGTATGAGAGACAGAGCGAGTGAAAGAGAGAGAGATGTTCATGTTTATGACTTAAAGTTGACCTTGAGCTGTAAGCACACCTATATGTCTATAGGTATATATATCTTCTATAAACCTGTATATCTATAGGTACATATATCTTCTATCTCATCAATGGCCTTAAAATCCTGATTCGTCTATGGCTTACTTTTAAGTTGTAGTATGAAAATATCTACTTTATGCTCTTTGAAAAAAAAAGCTTCTTTTGATGGTCAATAGCTGACTATCAAACTTTCACTTGTCCCAGTTCAGTTTAATGGAGATAAATGTCATACATAATAGGACAAAGAATGTCAATGCATTTTAAGAGTTCTTTTATAAAGTGACAAAATGATAACTACATTATACAGTATCTGAACTGATGAGCAGTTAAGTTTTACTTACTGTATTTATTTGTGTCAAAAGCAATTGTTTTTCTCCCTAAAACTTTAGTATGAGGCATCGTGTTTAAGTGTGTTAGTAAGTATGCATCATGTTTGAGTGTGTGAGTATGTATGCTTTTGGCTCTCCCTGTGCTTGTGTTTGTGTTTGTGTTTGTGTTTGGGTGGGAGTGTGTTACCTGTGAGCAGCACCAGGGCACAGAGGCAGCTGAAGGCGGTCAGGTCCATTCCCAGGCTCTGCAGGTTGGCGCTGAAGTCTCGGATGGAGTCCAGCCACTCCCCAAAGCCCCGCAGACACTGCTGCCGGTGCAGCACCAAGCCATTACAGAGCACCAGCTTCTCCTCAGGCAGCATCCACCTGAGAGAGAGGGAGAGAGAGAGAGAGAGAGAGAGAGGCAGAGGTAAATATTTTATTATCTGTATGCTATTAGGTACCAGGCTCAAAGTGTCCTTTGATGGACTTCAGAAGATGTCTCATCTTTTAATTAATCTGTTCTGTCTGTTTTCCTGCGTGTGTGTGTGTGTCTTACACACACACACACACACACACACACACTCACATACACACACACACACACACACACTCACACACACACACATACACACACACACACACACACACACACACACACACACTCACACACACACACACACAGAAACATATAAACACACAGGGCACCCACTTTCACCCTCTGGTGACATAGCAACCCTAGGGGGTGGTCATATGACTGCTGCCGGAGATCTGATTGGGCCTCTAAGTCAGTTTTCAAGACATGGAGTTAGGAAACAATTACCATGGCAACAAATAAGAACCATCACTGGGGCAGCAGAGATGAAAGCAGGGAGATGGAGCTAATTAACCCGCAGTTTCCACAATAAACATTCCTCGCATGAATCTCCTCCCTCTCTTTCGACATCCTTACCTCGCTCACTCTCTCTCCCTCGCAGGTTTATTTTTCAGTGTTTTAATGAAAAGCTTTCGCAGATGCACATCATTTCAAAATTAAACTAAATCATCCAATTTGGGAAGGAAAACTTCCTAAATCACACACACATGCACACACACACACACACACACACACACACACACACACACACACACACACACACACACACACACAATTCCCATGGTTTTTCTGTAAAGTCCTGGCTTCTGGTGAGGAGGACTGTTTCTTATTACCATAATACTTGGTCTCCCTCACACACACACACACACACACACACACACATGCTTTGATGAGTGTGCATATCCTCTAAAACACACACACACACACACTCACACTCACATGACATCTAGACGTTCACATACAATATGAACTACAGATCAAAGATGTTTTGCGGTGGAAATTAAGTTACAATGTCAAGACAAGAGAACAACTGAAGATGAATTTCAGAGAGTGTTGACAAAGGTTAGAGAAAGACAGACACAACTGTAAGACCGAGTAAAAGTGTCTGGAGCAAGACAGACACACACACGCACACACACACATTCCTGTTTGCATTGACCACTGTACTGTCACCAAGGAAATACTCCTAACCACGGCAACCAGTTAAATTGGAGTGGAGAGAAAGAGAACCGTAACTCAGGGAGGGGTGAGTCAAGAGAAGGGGGGGGGGGGGGACTCTGGAGAGAGGTGCTTCAGTTCAAAGAGGGGACACACACACACTGAAGAAATGTACAGTTGCACATTTCATAAACCTGTCCTGAGCTAAGTATACACTCAATATTTGAGTGCTTGGTTTATGTGTTTGTTTGTGTGTGTGTGTGTGTGTGTGTTTGTGTAAAGTTGTGTAAAATTGAAATTGGCACATTACTATGCAATAACATTGACCACTGCAGCAGCCATGAGGCAAGAAAACTCAGAGACACACTGACCGCAGATAACCTACAACTAAACACTGAACCTATGTGTGTGAGTGTGTGTGTGTGTGTGTGTGTGTGTGTGTGTGTGTGTGTGAGAGCTGTGCAGGCAGGTGTGACTACCTGTAGGACAGTCGCAGAACGAAAATCTCCAGGAAGGCAGAGTCAATGAGCGTGTTCTGGTCATCTCGGTTGAGCTCGGAGAATCCGGGTATGCGTTCGGCCCAGGCGCGTGTCACCTCCATGGAGCAGGTCAGCAGGCGGTAGAAGACCTGCACCTGCTGCGCCTCGGACAGACCCACGGTCTCCACAGCACTGAACTACACAAGGTTACAAGGGACTTGTTAGGCTACCAAGCATTACCACTTGGACTTTTTCTTTGTTCCCCCGTGACGATACTGGTTGCTTAACAACCATGTCTATGAGGTACATATGAATTTACTGGTATTGTGCTTCTTGTAAAAGAACCGATAAACACTCTCACTCTCTCTCTCTCTCTCTCTCTGACAAACATAAACCCAAATACATATTCAGAACATATCTGAAAGGCTGCAGTACCTGGCTGTAGTCGAGCTCACGGGGCGCAGAGTGTGTGTAGGCACGTAGGAGAGCGCTGACGAGACTGATGGGTGGCGAGGGGGGACACGGGTCCGTCTGCAAAGGGCTCTTTGGTTTGGATGGCAGCCGACCCCTCCTGCCCTTCAGGTTATCTGTACGGACCACTGAAGACAAACACACACACACAGAGAGGAGCTGAAAATAACATTCCCACTACAACATCCAAACAACACAACTGTACAAGCAATGCAAACATAACTGGCCAGTAGAGGGCACTAGGTGGTATCTCCAGACATCCAAAGAATATGAAACATATGGACTGATGGACAATATAGACCAATGGACTAATATCCAAAAGCCAAAGAAACACCTATGTAACTTCACATTAGAGAGGGACATGTAAGACAATGAAAACTTTCTCTGAGTATATCCCTGTGTGTGTGTGTGTGTGTGTGTGTGGGGGGGGGGGGGGTTGATGTCTTACCTTCTTTCACCATCCCCACACTTAGACACTTCTGGAAACGGCAATACTGACAACGATTTCGCCGTCTCTTGTCCACTGGGCAGTTTTTACTGGCCAAACACACATACTTGGCATTCTTCTGCACCGTTCTCTGCACACAAAAGGGGATGGGGGAGGGGGGAGGCAATCAGAGGACCAAAATTGTTATTTATTGAATTCCTTTTTCAGAAGCTGCAACAGCTCGCAGGTCAGATTTTAATTACAATGTGCAAAAGCTCGCGCGCCATTAGGATAATTAGATAAAATTAATTTCCCAACATGCTTAGCCCGCAGGAGGGACGGTTTTATTAGCGAGAGCCGCTGACAATGAGGATCAGTGCAGCTCGTGCTGAAGCCGCTCCCGAGAGACAGGCAGTCCCGCGTGATAGAATTGTTTGTGAAGCTCGCGGGTCAGTCTTCAGCTCGCGCCACCGGGGGGCTTTTTAGCGGCTCTCGCCTTTGTACGAGCCCTGCGGGACTTGTTTTCTCCCTGGCTGGGCCCCGGCGATTATCACTGACCTTATTAAAATGAAATCAAATAGATCTGTGCAAGCCCACCGCCTGTCCTTAACACCGTTTCAGCTGAAACCAAAAAAGCAGTAGACTGCGTCGGGATATGGTAGCCTGAATCGACTCATGTCAAAGGGAAGGACTGAGTCGTAGTAGGTTCCTGACCGGCGGACACGGCGCGCTAAATCCCTGCGCGCTAAAGAGTCTTTAAGCATCCCAGTAAAAACTCAGACAGAAAAACAAAACGGTGAGATAATGAGCTCCATCTGTAGCCCATTTCTTCGTGCTAATTCAATAAAATACCCGCGTGGAGAGAACTAATTGAATTAGCTACCAGTTTACTGAGAAGTGTTAATTTCCCTTAAACAAAAATATCAGGTTGGTGATGTATTCAACAGTGGATTGGTTTCATGATACATTTGTGTGCTTATTGTTTCTGTAGCCTACTCAATGGACGGAAGTTAGGCGAATTAGGCTCTGAGTTCATTAACAGGTCTGGCTATGTTCCATACCGCACGTGGCCAAAGGCCGCGCTCTCTTTATTCGCAGTAAATCAATCTGATCAGTGTGCGTGTATACTTGTCTCCGATATCAATGAGAGTTATCCGGCGTGACCTCTTCCGTACACGATATCAGCCACAGGTGAAGATGAAGCGAAATATACGTGGACGTAGAAAGTGAGAGAAATTATTTTTCTAGTCTAAACCATGTAGATATATTAGGTGATATTAGCAGTTTCATATGAACAGGATGCAGGTCCTCCGCACGTACTTAAATCACAGGCTACTCAACACTAATCTAATATGAAAGGTTCTCTCTTACACACACATAGCCTGCACGCGCGCATTTTAGCGCGCGCTCTGTCTCGCTCGCACACACTCCCTCTATCATGATTTTTTTTTTTTTTTTGTCATTTGATAAAGATGCATCGCGAATGCACCAGTTAATTTAATTAACACATTCGGCGCTTCAGTGCGCACAAGCAAAGTACGAGAGTAATTATTTCATAATGATTACGCTCAGAAGAAATTAAAAGATTATGCAAATACAGGTCCAAGTACGGGCGGGTGTGTTAGGGTCAGTCAGTTTTAAACAACTATTGACTTCGACATGCTATCAACCTGACAACGCGAACACACACACACTGCTACACACATCCGGAGATGCAAACATACATACACAGGATGACAGGACAGGAGACAGGACAACAGTTCTATTGAGTTCAGAGCTGAACTTTGTCTGACATTGTAGGCGGAGCATCTCTAAATAGCAGATTTTTTTTCCTGATAAATGGAATCTCGTGACATTTAAAAAATAAACTTAAATTCTTGTGCTGTGTGTGTTCCTGTGTGTGTGTGTGTGTGTGCACGGGTTTCTGAGAGGGTTTAAGAGAGAAATAAAAAGTGATTGAAAAAGTGTTCATGTGTTAAATTCAGTCAGTGGGGTAAAGGCTGCAATGTGGTCATGGGAAATAAAGGCAGTACTGAGGACTCGCAGTGTCAAAACATGCACTGCTCAATATCCCATTCAAGTCCATTCACACTACTCAGCCATTCAAGTGTGTGTGTGCATGTGTTTGTGTTTGCACATGTGTGCACGTGTATGCGTGTGTATGACTGCCAGTATGACTGGCACACCTTAACTCTAATCCTGTTAAACGGTCTGACGAAATAAAATAAAAGAGTTCAGCGGAAGAAACTTGTAAAACAAAGGGGGAAAAGAAGTAAGAAAAACCTGTTCTTTTTACCAAGAGAGAGAGTGAAAGAATCACACAGGGTAGAAGGAAGAGATCCTGCAGACAGGAGAGATGAATCATGCTATCCAGCAGGCATAGTCTTTAATGATAACTATACACTTAATCTTAGCCTTCCTCACACAGACGACTGCAAAGCAAAAACAATGATCACTCTCTGAGCAGGCACATACACACACATACACACACATACACACACACACACACACACACACACACACACACACGCACACACGCACACACACACACACACACGGTCCACTGCTCAGAGTGTTCCCTGGGGCCTATGGGACACGCTGCTGTGGATCCATGACATGTAACATGTGCTAATGGTCCCGCACAGCACACACACACACACACACACACACACACACACACACACACACACACACACACGCACAGCACAGACCCACAGGGAGAATCCTCCCTCTCTCCCGCCCTTCCTCTTCCTCTTCCCCATCTCCTGCTCTCTCTCTCTCTCTCTCTCTCTCTCCTCTCATCCCCTTGTCTCTTCTTCCTTCCTTCTCTTCTCACTCTGCCTCCCCTCCTTCTGTCTTCTCCTCCCTCCACAGTCTCTGTAACTGTCTATATCAGTGATCAGTCTTAATTGGTTAAGTGTGTGGAGATAAACGGAGAAAAGAGGAAGACACTGTATGTCTGTGTGTGTGTGTGTGTGTGTGTGTGTGCTATGAATGTACACACACAATTTAATTTGTAGATGCATAGTTCTCTCTGGGCAGAGGGGAGTACAACTGTGTTTAATCACCCACTGCTATACATGCCATAAATTCAGGAACCAATTGTCCATCACTTACTTTGTGTGTGTATGTGTGTGTGTGTGTGTGTGTGTGTGTGTGTGTGTGTGTGTGTGTGTGTGTGTGTGTGTGTGTGCCTGTGTATTTGTGTACGTGCATCTGTCTCTCTGTTTATCCAACGAAATATTTTTTGGTCAGTCAGAAACATTATGTGCAGCCTTTTTTTTGTGTCTGTGTGGGAGAGAGGGTGAGTCATCTGTGACACAACAAAATGACAGAATACAGGAATCTAGAAAAGAAAGTGTAGTGTGATGGATAGATTTGGAGTGAGGGATATGGCGCTATGCTCGGTAATGGTAATGTTGCACGAGAGGAGCGATGGTGAAAAGCCCATGATGGAATAACTGAATACATTAGTGACTACACACACTTATGTGACATCTGATTTCACGATGGCACATTCAGCCAAAATCATTTTCTTACTTTTTGTGTTTCAGTTAGTGACAAATTAAACAAAAATTACTCTCTGCATATTTTTACATTTTAAATATTTAATATGTACGAGTACTCCATTAAAGTAATTAATTGTATAGAATTGTGGATTTAGACAAATTTACAGGAAACAATTCGTTTTTAATGAAAAATTCTACTGAATGGAATGAAAAGCTAAAAAGCTTCTCCACAACATTTCAGAAATTAAAATTCATCATTTAATGCATTTTCTTGTATAGATTATATGTGTGTGTGTGGGGGGGGGGGGAGTAAATGACAGATAAGAAAGGAGAGGGTAAAATGTTGGTATTATTTAAATATTACCATTACCAGGACACTCGCTTTTGTACAACAGATTCGTGCATGTTTGATTTTGTACAATTTCCTGCAAGTTTGTTGCTAGTACTTATTTCTGATTGCTGAATTGTTGTCACATATTTCTTTGAATGTTTTGTTATGTTAATAAAGCTTATTTAAATTTGTCTTAAGAGAGAGAGCACATCTGCTCGGGGCAAGCTTGGCTGATGTGCTGGCAAGACACCCAGTTTCATGTCCTGTCACAGGGGTGTATCGTGGGTGACATTATATACATTGTAATTTTAGTAGTGTGTGTGTGTGTGTGTGTGTGTGTGTGTGTGTGTGTGTGTGTGTGTGTGTGTGTGTGTGTGTGTGTGTGTGTGTGTGTGTGTCTGTGTGTGTGTGTGTGTGTGTGTATGTGTGTGTGTGTGTGTGTGTGTGTGTGACAGAGGGTGTGTGGACATGCGCATATGTGTGATTGTTACTGCAGCCCCTGGCATACCACCCCTGCTTTTATTAATTACTAAATAAAAACAAATTGTGAAACTAATTGAAAGGGGGGCTAATTTATTTCTGTAGCTGACCACAGGCAAGATTCAATTATATTCCCCTTACCTCTCCCCGCCTGTCTCTTTGTCACTGCTTCAGTTCTTTCTGAGAAGTGAGAGTGAAATGAACGCAGTGTCTATGCCAAACTCAAAACCCCAAAGACAGCATTTCATGCATGCATATAGAGCCCATACAGATGGCTTACCTACATTATATAAGGATTTTTTTCTTTGTGTCCCTTCTTATGAATGGAAGCTATATTGCAGGTTTTTCTCTTTTGTTTTGGTTGGGTTAAGGATGTAGCCTTCTATTATGGGATTAGAAAATGCTTCCTGCCCTAGTCATTGTTTTCAGAATTATTCCAGAACTGTATTTTTTAAGATGCTCAGTGTTAATGCTGTTTTGGTCATTTATCTGTTCGGTTATAATATTGTTTTGTGTTCAAGCTTATTTGTGTATAAGCTGTTCTGTAGAGAGATTTTGATTTCAGATGTTGACTGTTAATTGTCCGTAGTGTTGAGTGTTTCAGCTGTTCTGTTAAGGCTGTGCAGTGCTCATTAGACATGTTGCTGTAAGTTGGTATGGTACAGCAACATCTGTTCACACCTCCAATGTAGTGGGACACACCTTGTAATCAGGCTTGTAATATCTTGTTAAACTGGGATGCCAAAAGCTGCGATTCCAAAACATGTCAGTCGGTTGGTGGCACAGACACAGTCACACACCCACATACACACACACACACACACACACACACACACACACACACACACACACACACACACACACCATCATCATCATTGTGTGCCTCAGAGCTCTGAGGTTCTTACCCTTGTGCACTGCATATGCATTCTAATGTCATGCTATAAATTCCAGAAAAAGACAAATATTTTCTTTTGACGTGCACAGGACGAACCAAATAAATATTAGGGCTGGTTTCAGCTGTGTCTTTGTCCTTTAATCCAAAAAGGGTTTGCCCCAGCATGGGCACATTCCATGTTTTTAGCATGTCATTGAAATGCTGGCAACAGTAACTCTGTGCACACAGTGACATTCGTCTGATTTATATGAGCTCAGACAGTGCTTTCACAACCATAAAATCATTTAAATGGTGTCTGAAAGTCAAACAATCCAAGGCTAGTGAGACAGTTTGAGCTGTCTGTGTGTGCGTTTGTTTGTGTGTGTGTGTGTGCACGTGGGTGTCTGCAGGAATTCAGGTTAATTACTCATTTCCCTCATTCTAATAGTTCAACCCAGTTCAACCCAGGGTTGACATGGTACAGACTGAGTTCCTTAAAGTCATGCAACATGTTTCTACATGTCTACAAATAGGATGGCCTTTCAATGAGAAACAGTGTATGTATTTTTGCACAATAAATTACATGCATATCTGAATCATGGTAGTCACAGTTGTGTGTTAGTGTGTGTGCCTTTGTGTGTGTGTGTTTGTGTGTGTGTGTGTATTTGTGTGTGTGTGTATGAGAGAGCTAGAGAGAAAGAGAGAGTGCGAGAAAGAGAGAGAGAGTGAGTGAGAAGAGAGAAAGAGAGAGGAAGTATGTGAGTTTCTATGGGAATGATATCAATGTGTTTTGTTGGGTTTGTATGGGTGTTTGTGTTCGAGTGCTTGTGTCAGCCTTACCTTGAAGAAGCCCTTGCAGCCTTCACACGTGCGCACCCCATAGTGTTGGCAGGCGGCGTTGTCTCCACATACGGCACACATCCCCTCTCCTGTGCTGCATCGTGACGGTGGAGAGGGCAGTGGTGGCGGGCACCCCCCCATGGTGGCCAGTGAGCGGAATGGCAGACCTCCAGCCTTCCCCATGCCCAGTGGGTACATATGTGTGTGCGGGTGTGCTTGTGGGTGGGGGTGACTGTGCACATCAGAGGGAGAGCGCTCCGGGCGCACCTGCACACTCATGCCCTCGTAGGCCGCCACAGGCGACTGCTCGTAGAAGTGGGCAAATCGCTGAGGCTGGGGGAGTTGCTGCAGGGACTGAGGTTCCTCCCACAGAAAGGCGCCTCCAGGGGGGCCCGTCGGGTGGGGAGTAGGCGGGGTGGAGGGCGGAGACTGTTTGAAGTACATCGAGCTGCCTGCCAACGCGTCGTCGGCCTGCCCCATGGAGAGGGTCGGGCCCGTGTGGTAAGGGTCATCCTCCTTCTTGATGGTGGGTCGCATCGAGGGCAGCTGGTACAGGCAGGAGGGCTTGGGCGGGTCGTAGCTGCTCTCTACAAACACATTGAAGCTGGGGAGAGATGTGGTGGCTGCCGCCGAGATCTCTCCTGCACCCAACTCCAGCTTGGCATAGTCTGGGTTCATGAGGTCAGAGCCGTAGTCTCCGTGGTAACTGACGGATTGGGAGGAGTAGCTGGACCCTGGAGGGGCAGGGCCATACTGAGCCTGTACACAAGGCATTTCTAGGAGGAAAGATGTGGGGATAGAGAGAAACAGAGGGAAAGGGTGGTTGGTGGATTGTCCTGTGCTCAGATGTGCATGATGATGCTGACAGGCCTCCGATGTTAGTAAGCAGTTAGTGAAATGTGTTTGGTAGTACTAGGTGCTCAGAGACACACATACACACATAGCTGCATAATAAAATTCCCATGTCGCCATATTATTATTATTATTATTATTATTATGATGTTATGCTATTGTTGTTGTTGTTATTTCATTTCAATCCCTCCTGATTGTTGAATTCATTGCAGGTCGTTTTTCATTTAAAACGTTACTTTTTGTGGTATTAACAAGACGTGCAGTCATGACAAAAAAATTAATTCACGCTGTTTTAAGGAGAGAAAAAAACGAGTGATGTCATATGGGTATTTCCTAAACGACGCTGAACGCTACCGGAACCAAATTGCATAATGGAAACACAAAAACACATCTCCAGCTGTTTGAGTCGGCTATGTGCGTAGGGGGCTGTGCGTGTATGTGTCCAGTGTTTGCTCATCTCTCGGGCGGGGAAGAGTACACACATCACTAGTCTCATTGACGCTCATATCTCGCGTCTGTCGTCTGGCCGCTCCTCGGTAATCGCTCACTTCGTGTGTGTTTAGGAAAATCAGACTTATCAACTATGAACGCCTCTTTAACTTTGCTTTTTCACACACTCACACAGCCACACGTGCAGACACACATGTAGATAGCCTACACTCAGACACCACTGAGCATCTTTTCAACAATCCGCAAATCTAGGCAACCACATCGGGTAACATCGCCCGCCTTTGGAAATTTCACTCCACTTGGAAGTTAATGTCGATTGTCCTCTCCAATAATAATAATACAAAATTAAATAATAGCAGTAGTAGCAATTTAGCTTAAGTTCTTCAAGGAACGCACAAATGCATGATATTCGTGTCCATTACAATTAGCCTAATTGTATTAATGGATGAATACCTGCTGCATGCAATATAGTCACAGAATCACAGAATTGCACCCACACATCTTTCCCCGCACACACAACAAACACACATGTGTGATGTCAGTGTAAGAGTGGGGGGCGGACACAGCTAGGCTTTTGTCGTCATGGATACAGGGCAATGATGTCATCCAGAATAGGGGGACTTCGCAGAGTGAGTCAAATATTCTTTCTTTCTTTTTTCCTCTCTCTCTCTCTCTCTGTATGTGTGTGTGTGTCGCAAGCCTATTCTGAAGCATTGCCATCCCAACAGATCTGAAGCATGGAGCACATCCGAGATTCGATTTGAAAACAAATGCAACAAAAAGGAAACTTACATGTCACTTCCATTGCAAACACAGCCCCCCCCCCCTCACACAAACAGAGAGAGAGCGAAAGAGAGAGAGAGAGAGAGAGAGAGAGAGAGAGAGTCACCCCCACCCACAAGAGTGCACAACACAGAGACAGTGGCGCTATGCTCACTATGTTTGAAACTGGATAATGTTAGGTCTATAAAAAGCTCCAGTCATTTTAAGGTCAAAGTTCATAACCTTCAGTAGGGACAATGCAGACTATAGCAAACGCAAGCTCACCTAAATTCACACACATACAAAATAAAGCACATTTGAGAAATGGACAGAAATCCCAAAACACCGTGCACAGGCTAACACAGGCGTGCGTGTGTGTATGTGAGTACATGTGTACCTGTCTGTTTCTATTTAACTATTCTCCTTCATTGATAACGAAATACAAAATCCACACATCAATTGCCTTTACCAAACAACCCAGAGGTGTGTGTGTGTGTGTGTGTGTACATAAAAAAAGAAACAGCCATAGTTTTGTTAGGTAGTGCGTAGTAAATTAAAACATTCTGTGCATGTGTATGAGTGTTACATGGTAAAATAGACTCTAACCTCGGGGAGTGCATTTTAGATGGACAAAATGCAGTTGTTCCAATAAGTGCGCGTGTTTGCTCATCGCTTCAATGCCATAGATCTAATAAACGAAAGATGAACGGCACACAATCAATACCCTCTCTATCTCTCTCTCTCTCTCTCATTCACCCTTTTATACACACAAAAACACCCAGCGCTTGTAATCTTCATAAAACACACATTTGATTAATTACTTCAACAGCGCACGTTCGTACATACATACTCACACGCATATACACTTTTTCAGCAGTCTTTATTTCACACATTCCGCCCTTAGAAAAATGTAGATAATATTTCCCCCTAAATATGATTACACGTAGACCAAGAAATTATCTTGTCATGTAATGTATTGATTATATTTGAATGCGTACCAACATACTAAAGCCTAATGTTGCAGGTGAGTAGAGACAATCAGTTCGTTGAGTTCATGCGCCTAGGACAGACGATCGGATGAAAACAAAACACACGTGTAGGCTCTCTGCACAAAGGGCTTGTTATATGCCCATTCTGTATTGACATTTCCAAGTCTAGTAGTCAACTACTTCTCAGCCCATTACACGCCTGGGATGATACAACCCTGGAACAAGTTTGACCACACTCTTGGAGAGTGAGTTTTCAAAATGATTTACAAGTTCAAATTTGCGCGCGCATGAAAAAAAATGGAAAGGGCAGGACAGACAATTTAAATAAACACATTTTTAATCGACTCAAACATCGTCTATCGTTTAGTTTCTGCCTGACTGAAAAGTGTGACCATTTTTGGTTTTCGACTGGCTTACCTCGCGTAAGTTTTGCTTGCTGAATTGTGGTCGATTTTCTAGTGGTGCCGGAGATGGTCCGGGTATCAGCAGACGCCTCAGAGAATGGGTCTGGTACTCGTGGATCGGAGCTGGGCTGAGCGCGCTCTTCCGAACCAGCGCCTGAAACAGAGCACCAATATAAATCAAGATAGCTTATAAATGACCCAAATCTAAGACCTAATATACCAACACGAAATAATATCCAGGAAATACATACATGAACCTAACCAAATCAAAGTTGAAAGCCGTCCTCAGTACATCAGGAACGAAAATGACAGAAACTCTACCCAAGTCTGTTTATCGCTTTTCCGCGCGCGCTGCGGTCAGCTTTATACCAAAAACAAAACTCGGGCGTCACACCGCACCAACCAGGTATTATGCATACAGCTCACTTCTACAATTTAATTTTCTTCATTATGCACAATAACAGGCACACCAGATCTAGAATATAGGCACAAAATGAACTAAAAGAATGCAAAAAGCACGGGGCAACAACTCTAAACCTGTGTCTACCTGTGTCTCTAAACCTGTCCTGGAAGTTATCAAATATTTTTAAATAATTTATTTAGAAATCTAGGAGAAAAATTTAGTTTCTGATGTTTTAAAATAGCTCTCTCTCCACACTTGAAATTAACATGCATTAGCAGTTCTGATGTTTTAGAATAAAACATTTACATGAAAAGAACATTAAATTCAGTTCCACTATACCAAAAAACAAAGTACCAAAGAAATACTGTTGCACTCACTCTGATTGACATAGCATTCAACAAGAATGAGAAATAAGAACAAAGCGCGCCCAAACACACACATACACAGAGAGAGAGAGAGAGGCTGAACAAGGACAACACACTCATACACAGTCACGGTGAATACAGGGAGATTTTGACTTGGTATTACCTTCTAGACTAAGGGAATGATGAATAGCCTACTTCCATGAATTTTAACCAAAGTTGCCTAAATGAGTTATGCGGAAGAACGTGTTAATTTCGCACCCTCTCAAAAAATGAAAGCTAAAGCGAGACATTCACCTGAGTCCTCTCCCGAAGTCTCCCGACGCGCGCGTGTGTGTGTGAGAGAGAGAGTGTATGTGCACAACGCTATAAAGCCGGGTGCGCGCCACCATGCTGTATTTAAGAGTCTAGCGCCCTCTTCTTGAAACCTGCATGCACACAGTCCCGTTAGTGAGACCAGCAGTGTTCCCCGTCACCCGGACCTGAGCATAAAATTATTTTAAACAGTGTGACCTAGCGCTTTCATAGCAATTTCACATCAACTTCAAAGACACACGTCACAATCAAACCTAGCGATTCAACCACACAGAAACGACAAGAGGGGCATGACATTTCATCTACCACACACCCACACAGAAAAGTTATATACATGGTCCGAATCACACACACACACACACACACACACACACACACACACACACACACACACACACACACACACACACACACACACACACACATACATACGCTTCTTCTTCTGATCTTGCGCTCCGGTAACCAAGAGAACGGCAAGAGAGGCTCTAAACACGCATTTGCCCCTGGCTCCAATAAGCCAGACATAGAGAGTCCCCACAAGCAAACAGACCAAAAGAAGACGAGAAGAGAAAGAAAGGAGGGATATACAAGTACAGTAAATCTGAACGGAGAACACATCTTGACACACACACTCACTCACACACACACACACACACACACACACACACACAGAGACACAAACACACACACACACACACACACACACACACACACACACACACACACTCACACACAAACAGAAAGACAGAGAGAGATACTTGCTCCACATTCTCTCTCTCTCAAACACACACACACACACACACACACACACACTCTCTCTCTCTCTCTCTCACACACACACACACATACACACCACACACTTACATATTTTTGAAGTACGCTGTTAAGTTATACCTCCCTAACACGCTGGCTCAGTGGTCATTGTAGGTCATGTTAGAGTAAACGGAATCATTAGTGCGAATGTTCTAAGGTTGAAACATGCAAATAGTGATCTTTTGTGATGGCGTTTATAATAATGTTGCGCTAGAGGCCTGTGTGTCTCACCTGAAAAAAAGCAATTGACCTTTCACTAACGACGCTCGGCCTCTCAGTCGGTTTGTCTGCCAAGAGACGGACAGATCGACAGAGAGCATGGCCATGAAAATACTGATTTAAATCAGTAAAGTAAATCAGGACTGTCTTTATTCAAGTCTTTATTCTGTATTTCCCCTCAACCAATCATCCAGTCAATCAATCAGTCAATCTATGTTTTAGATGTGTAAATCTATTTATTTATCTATCTATCTATCAATCTATCTATATTATGAACTGTGGTCACATAACTAGTATCATAGGCCTACTGTAAACGTAAATCCATGAAAAGCTACCTGAATGAATGAATGAATGAATGAATGAATGAATGAATTTGATTCTTGTATCTATAGCCTACACCTATAGGAGAAGGGAAATTATATAAAACAGTATACATGCAAGTAAAGGTGCAACAACTAATGATGCACTGCAACTACAGCAACCACAGCAAAAAGTGATTCAGACACCCGAGTACCGTAGTGCAGTTGTAATAAAGCTGTGCCTCGCACTGTGCTGTTCTGCGCTCCCCGCAACAGAGGAAGCCTCTCGCGACTACCGCTTCACCGTTGTGAGGAATAGGCATCCAATTTCCATGACAACGGGAAAGAATATGATACCTTTCGCAAATTAAATTGGGATTCAGAGCCATCCATCTGCCGCCAGCGACAGCGCACAACGAGGTCCCGTTTCTGAGACGCACCGCTCGGCTCCAAGTGTTCAACAGGTCACCGCGTTCTCACTAAGGACGAAAAGTTGTCTTGTGCCCTCTCCTAGACTAAACTAAACCAGGCAACAAAGCGTCTAGGCATAATGCATCCATTAAGTAGTTCGTCTTTCAAAGGAAAATTCATTTTCTAAAATTCGAAAATAGTTTATAATGGAAAAGCAAAAGACTACTTACTTGATTGCTGTAGTGGTTCCGTCTTTACATGTGTTTTGAACCTCCTTAAAATATCCTGTGCATTGGCTATTCCGATGAAATACTGATAAATATCTTTTTTTGCGGCTAATAATAGTCACTTTTAAGTCTGATGTTCGATCGGCAGGTATCAACAATTACAATAAATGTAATGTATTGTTTCCCCTGTCCAAAAAAAAGAAAAAGAAAAAAAGTAATACTAGTAGTCCACTACTTGTAAGGTTTTCCGTGGTGTCCGCGTTTGACAGTATTCGTGCGACTGATGCGCCAGGCTCGAGCTGCAATGTGCCTTTGTTTATGTGGAGGCTGCGCGAGGGAAAGTCTAATAGCACATTTATGTGAGTGGCTTCTACATAGAGAGCCTGGAATGCGCGACGTCGCATTGACGTCATGGCGCGGGTGACGTTGAGCCACTGTGTAGCTCTCTCTGTACAGTAGACACATAAGCTTCCTCCCGCGTGCCAGAAAGAGAGAGAGAGAGCGCGCGAGAGAGAGCGAGAGAGAGTTGTCGGTAGGGGGAGTTGATCTTACGAGTCAGTGACAAGGCTAAGTAAAAACAAGGCTACCACCGCCGACTTTTTAGGGGGTCTGCAAACTAGCACGGTTTTATTAGGTTTTGCTGTGAGCCGCTGTGGTTTATGTAGACTACACTTTAACATACGCAATGGCAACTTTTAGTCAAGGTAGGATTAAGAATTATTGTCAAACAGCCTAATAAGTAATTTGTAGGATAAATACTCAATACAACTGTCGCATGTGGTATTTTGCGTACATTTATCCTAAATTCTGGTAAAGTACAGTAGCCTACATGTAGTAGATCCTGCCTAAAAGCCTACAAGCAGTAAATTATGCATAAAATGATGTGAGTTAGCCTACATGCAATCGTAGCCTACAAGCAGCATACGTAAGATATTTATTTACACATGAAACAGAGAAAATAATTATAGGCATGGTCAAAATAATGTTATCACCAAAATTATTTTGGCGAGAATTTATCCTTGGCTTAGACTACAATCAACTTATTGCTTAGATTCCTTATTCAAAACATGCTATACATACAAGAGGCTTTATGGCATGTAGGCTATATACTAATACAGTTGTTCGGTTCTTCAGTTTAGTGTACATAAATGACCCATTCAGCTGCGTTAAGTTTCGTGAGGTAACGTGGCCCATGTTTTGCTGACGGAATGTTGACAGCGCACCTGTTGACCACATGACAGCGTAAGATTCAACCTAAATTCTCAAGAACAACATTGCATCGGATTGCTCAGTTTTTCAGCCATCTGTAACAATACAAACACATGCATGGTCTGGCAATTCATAACTTTGTAAGAGTAAACAAACAGTTATGATGTGTTATTTTAGCCCCAAACTTGCATGGCTGAATTAACCGCGGCGGACATACCACCCGAACAAATAAATTAGGTTACTGTAGCTTTAGTTAACAGTAAATCAAAGATAGCCAATCACAAGACACGTAATTTGTTGGCCACGTTCTAATTCTGGCCAATGATCAACCCACGGGGGCGGAGCGAGGGCTTGACGCACTGAGGCGCGTGATTGACGCAAGCGCCGATACTAAATATAGCAGTGGGCTGCACGGCGGTGTGTGATAGCAGAGTTCCATTCATTGTGCCGGGGCGGGTCCGTTTATTTTAGAAATTTGATTGTGATCCAGCCAATCCAAATATAGTCGTAGACAGGTATTTTTAGCGGAAGCGTGTGTCCCCATTTCTTCTTGCCAGGGAACAACCTCATGATATCCCCGCTCTGTAACAAGAGCTACCTAATGGAAGTGAGAACTGGCTAGCTGAGCTATTAAACTGGCAAACAGGACAGGCTACGTAACCCAACGCTATGGACGCTGAAAAGCTAGTTTTGGCTGGAGGTGTCAGCAAAAGTAATTTGTCATAAGGTAGATAGCGTATCTAACGGCAACGTTTCGTGCCATGTCTTATTGAGCAAAGATTCGGCAAATTCATTGTTCACATGACCTTGCCACGATGTTCTCTGGTTAGTTGCATACTTGATTATCTATTAGGCTATATTTTAATAGCGATATGTTCTTAGCCTACAGCGACGCATATGACATTGTTGCGAGTATTACGAACGGAGACATCCTTTTCGGACTACACTGCTGACATTTTTTGTGTTTTGTTTCCGATTTGTTCTTTACTTGTTCACCTGAAGCGTATGTAGGCTAGTCAGGTAGAAAGCTATTGTCTGGTAGGAGTTGTAGGAATGACCTCCCAAACCCGGAAAGTTCTGCTCGTTTGCACGCGGAGAAAAGCTCACTTGGTTAACCTGCCACCTGGTCTATATGATTAGTTTACACAGCAAACACCTTCCTCGCGTTCTCTTTCGCATGTGGAAGTGGGCAAGAGAAAAACCACGTTCGTGGGGGAATACCCTTTCCGTGAACTTCAACCCTGTCTCCATCAGAAGTGGCTGGCGTGCGCTCTAACTTGGATGGGGAGCACTCGGTTTACCTATGTAGGCTACCAACTTCAAACCAACCAAATAAAAATAAAAAACACCCTATGACTGATTTCTCCTCTCCCTCCCGCCTGCTGTTCGAATAAAGCCAAGTGTAGCCTTGCCTAGGTTATATCTTTTCCTGAGTGGGTTGACTACTGACGCAGGACCCTATGTGTTGTTTTGGTAGTAGCCTACTTTTAACGTCGAGGTTACAAGTGAAATTATGGATTTGGCCAGATCATGCCGTTAACCGTATGGTTGCCTTGGCTATATGCTTACTATAGCCTTTGAACAGTTGTGCTGATGGTTCATATCTGAATTTAGTCTTCAGGATTCATTTAGGTACTCTGTAATCTCTTCAGGTAGTGCTCTCAGTAACTTTGAATACACGAAGGACATGCAGGTGATTTTGTTTGTGGACTCCTTATCAAGAAACTACTCACATTTGTGCTGATCAGTAAGGTCCAGTGCACTGTAGATTAGCTATTATGGTCTATATCATCTGCACTCCTATAAAGGAATGATGGTTTGACACCTTTCTTGTTAAGTAGAAAGTTGTTAGCATAAAAAAAGAGAGATTTTATTATATGAGCAGTTTGTTGATTTGGTAGTCCAGTGTAGCCTGCTTACATATAATAACTTAGTCAAATTCCATCAGGTTAGTAACTACCACTTCAAAATATAAAAATATTACATCAAGTCAGACTTTTGGCATCTTTACCGCTAAAATATAATTATGAATGAGCAAGAGACTGAACCTAAAACAGTATGGTCTTACCCCTCTTAAAGTAAAATAAACCCATTCTGAAAACAGACAAAGTAGTAAACATTTTGTTGTTTTTCAACCATCTGATTTAAAAAGGATGTGGTACAATGGTCACTCTTCTTTCATTACACACATGGTGCCCAGCCTGGACGGCTAGTGGAGACCCCAGGTGTGATTATTTGTCTTTCACATGACCAGATACCATCAAAATTAATTTGAAGATGATACCGTTACACTCGCCGCCCTAAACCTCACTCCCATTCCGGGTCTATGACACCAATGTAACCTATGTTGTGTAGTCTAGCACAGTCTCGCACCGGCCTCCAACCTCAAACATGGGAGGTAAAAACCCATGGAAGCTAGTTTGTGTGTTGCCAGCACGTCTCTGAAGGTGTCAAGAGTGAGGTTTACCCACGGCACAGCACTGTAGCCTACCCACTGGCTGTTAACATTTTTAATTAATATAATTATACAATTATATAATTACACATGCATGGTCATGTGACCATGAGTAATTTCCAGAGTCACTGTGCCAAATGCCTTTAAGAGTGTAAATACTACACTAGTACACAAGTACAACCACTAGTAGTAGGGATGTGATGTGAGTTCAGGTCCATGAATTCTTTATGTTTAACACATGGTATATCATTTATAGGTATGGTTTTCCACAGCTAGAACTCTTCTCAGGGTGACCTTCTTACTGTTCCATTATGGTCATCATTATTATACAACACAATAGGATTAGTAGGGCTAGTTGTGACCGCATTCTCAATGCTAACGATGAGAGGTTTAGCCATTTTTGAGTAATGAGTATTGAGGGGAGGAGAACAAGATCATTGAACCTGGATGATTTAGTTTGACACTTTGCCCTCTGTTACCATAATAGGCATATCCAGCTATTATAACCTGTAGTCCTTGATGTTAGTATGTGTGGTGTAAATCTTAAAATATGATAGACACTGATATCAGGCCAGATTTAAACTTCTAAACACTGTATGCTATACTGTTAAATATTTAAATGTAATATACATTAAGCTAAAACGCTTCCTGCCATTAAATACAAAAATATTGAATTGGTCAATATTTAAAATTTGACAATTTGACAAATGAAGTCTATCCTATGCACAACTAAATATGATGGAAAACCTCATTCTTGAAAAAAATCTTGTTTGTTGAATTACTTGTTATTGCTACTTCATATCACATGTCAAGTTGCTTATTTTGCATTCCATTTTACAGAAAATGAACAATTATAATAATAATAATAATAATAATAATAATGTACAGTTTAGTATTACCTGGAATCTAGGGCTATGACTATTACTGTCTAACTTGGTATTTAAATGTGCTACCCTTCCCTGAGTCTGCCCCCCCCATTCCAAAAACGTTAGGTGCTTAGGAGGATCCTTAACTCCTTCAAAATGTTATGGTTGGGTAGATAGCCAAATAGAACCATGGATCCACAAGGGGAACCTCAAAGATGTTGTTGGACCCCTTCTTCTCCCCAATGTACACCACATTATTGGCTTCAGTCATTTGTTCACACTGCTGAACCAGTCCTTACATGGAATGCTATATCTAGCACCAAACCAAATCTTTGGATGACGCACCAACCTCAATTCAACCTCTTCAAATATTTGAATTACTAGTCAATCCAGCAAATTCTCTCATCCAGGAATATGTGTCTAATTTGGCTCTTAATCGCAGCTATCTTCACATTGTAATAGTATGTTCTCTAATCACATCGTATAACTTTCTGATTGTTCTGGATTTATTATATATTGACGGTCTTCATGTCTCAGATCATGTAGTGGCCTTGTGGTCATTGGTAGGGCTGACATGTTTATATACGTAAATGGTGCCTTAAGGAAACTCTCTTATGATCAGTTTTTGCCTTGATGCTTGCCTTTGAAACATTAACATTAGTTACTTCATAGCTCTAGTGGTGTATTGCTCTTCTTTGAACAACTATCTGGTACCTTTGTCTAATCACTTTTCTGAAACACTGACTTTGCAGTATGCTAAACATTCTAAACTGAATATGAGGTTTGACTGTTTTAATGTGTAACACGGCATATAAAAAAGGACAGTTAATCAAAATCCTAAATACAGAGCCCAAACTATACCTAATATAATAAGTACATGCTTCCAAAATATCAGGAATGCTATGTAGTCTCAGCACAACCTCTAGATCACTTTCCTCCTGGACACAGACACTGTCAAAATCATTGCACATTACAATAGGGTTTCCTGTATCTGGAAACACTCTGTGTGAAAATGTTCTCCCTATGTGTATGTATATATGCGTATGTATATGTGATTTATGTATGTATGTCGGTGAGGTGTATAAGTGTATATGTGTATAAGCTAGTGGATGACCTAAATTTCCCTCGGGATTAATAAAGTATCCATCTATCTATCTATCTATTGCTTTTGAGTTTGTAGTATCATGCCTTTCTAATCTGCAAAATTACATTAATCTGGAGGCAAAACCACACCATATAAAATGTCCTTCTTTGTGTAAAGACTGCTCAGTCAAATGACACAATATGATGTCAATACAATTTATATTTGTCCAGCTCATCTGTGTAAGAAAACTGGACAGAATGGGATGATGTTTGATGTTTATATGGCATAGTAATGAAAGAGATTATTTGTCTCATCCATTCCATTTTAAATATGGTACTTTTTATCGTAATCTTTATTAAAAATGGAAAAGAAAATAGCGAGTCAAAAGCATTGGTAAGGCGATCACAAGGCGAGTAGATATCTACTATGTGAGATATTTTATGACAGTGCTTAACATATCAGGGTCAAGTTAAGGGTCTTTTTGTGGTTTATAGTCAGGTATGATATAAAGTGCATAGGTCAAACTGTGAGTGAGTGAATTAGAGACTTTGTATACAAACAGTATGCAGACAACAGTATCTATACCGTATCTATTTGTGTGTGAGAGTATTTGAGTGTGTATGTGTTAAGTGCCCCTAAAGAGCGTGGGTAGGGGGCTTCCCCGAGTTGATCATGTAGGTTACCTACAGTGTGTGAGTTTGCTTACTTGTGTTTGTGAGTCACACTTCATCTCCTCCAAAGGTCAGTTTCTAGGAGTGTAAATGCCAGCACGTCTATGCAAGTCTGCAAGAGACAGGGATTGTGGCACTAAGATCCTGCACGTGGGTCTGTTTGCTGCATGAGGCCACACTGTTTCACTGTCACAAAAACAGTGACTGTCCGTCCAACTGACCATCCCATTTTGGGCAGTTGTCATGGTTTGTGCATCCGGAGTGTTCCCTCAGATTCCCTCAGATTGCCTCACATTCTCTTCTGTTTGTGTTGCATCCTTTCATGTAACCTGTGAATATTCTGACATTTAGACTTGGGGTCAGTCTCAGGAAGGCAGAGGTGCCCGTAAACACCCACGCAAACAATCCCTGAACATTGCTCATCATCATGTTGGAGATTATTAAATCTCAGGGTGAATTGATGATTACCATAACACACATACCAGCGCTCACACACCTTTGCCTGTCACTTACCGTCAACAGGTGTGCTCCACTATACTCCATTGATTTCTCGCGCGCTGATTGGCTGACAGGCTCCGACCTGCTCCGGCACTCTTCGTCAGATCCCGTAATCCTCTACTACACCTCCGCAGAGGTGCCGTATGCCATACCAACCTGCCCCCCCATTCATTTGTGTAACACCCTTAGAAAATCTGACATGGTTCTTCCTCTCCCTAAGTAACAACCTTTATCCATGAGAGAATTGTAAAAGCAGTATGCTAGAACCTGCCCTATTCCGATAAGGTCATTGTAGCCCTCATTTTTCGGAATATGAGATAATAAAAAATGTAGTATGACTCAGAAGATAAATTGGTCTGCACAGGAGAGGGTAGGGCATTGTATTTCATAAAAGGTGGTGTATTAGTGTGTGTGTGTGTGTGTGTGTGTGGGTGTGTGTTTGCATTCATGTGGATCGTACATACTACAAATGTGTTGAAGCAAAGGAGTCATGTTTGCACTGACAGACAGCGCAGCGTCACAGTTGAGGACTACCC
>NC_045162.1:27531693-27534193 GCF_900700415.2 Clupea harengus | reverse complement strand
GAGCATAGGGCTAGGTTTGGTTCTTGTGTTTATTCTCTGAGCTGTTATAGGTGTTTTAACTGACAGTATTTATCTGTTATAGGTGTTATTACTTACAGTATTTATCTGTTATAGGTGTTTTAACTTACAGTATTTGTCTTTTATAGGTATTATAACTTACAGTATTTGTCTTTTATAGGTGTTTTAACTTACAGCTGTTATAGGTGTTTTAACTGACAGCTGTTATAGGTGTTTTAACTTACAGCTGTTATAGGTGTTTTAACTGACAGTATTTATCTGTTATAGGTGTTTTAACTTACAGTATTTATCTGTTATAGGTGTTTTAACTGACAGTATTTATCTGTTATAGGTGTTATAACTGCTATAGGTGTTGTTACTTACAGTATTTGTCTGTTATAGGTGTTTTAATTTACAGTATTTATCTGTTATAGGTGTTTTAACTTACAGTATTTATCTGTTATAGGTGTTATAATAACTGACAGTATTGATCGTTTATAGGTGTTATAACTGCTATAGGTGTTATTACTTACAGTATTTGTCTGTTATAGGTGTTATAACTTACAGTATTTGTCCCTTCATTGATCCCGTATCACAATGAAAACTGGAATCATTCCAGGGCACTGGTGGAACATTGGAATGGAGAGCATTCACACAAATATACAGTAACAACTCAAATATTTCTTTATTTTTTCCAAAAGTGCTGTAGCCTATACATTACAGCAAACACAACTGAATGTGTAAATGATTTGCACAGAACAAACAATAGAATATAGGCCAGTACAGTCAACAAAAAAAATAAAGAAAAATGTAAAATAAAAAAAATAAATAGCTATTCTTATCTAAATTCTAGCTCAAGACAAAATTGACAATGTTGTATCAGAAATAGACCTACACAGTGTTGTGAAACACTTGAAAATAACATTGGATTGGATTACAATACAGTACAGTAATGTGTCAGTGCTGATAGGACGCAATCAGTTGTGACTTTCTTGCACATAGTCATAGCCTAATTGCTTGACTCTGTCAGAGTTTCTGTCAAGAAGCACCCTATACACCTGCTTCATTCTCAAGGTGTTCCGCCTTAGAACATGGTCCACTGTGGCTAGGCTCACTGTATTGATGTTTAGGAATATGTCTTGGTCATCAATGGTTGCACTTTGTATTTGTTTACGTAATTTTACAAATACAGTACAATGGAAAATACTCTAAATACAAGAATACTATGCTCCTGATAAGGCATTTACAGTTTTTCTCGATTGATTACATTCAAAAACTGGAACTTATGGCACAATGACCACAACCTGTAACTCATGTGCCAACTCCCTAAACCAATTCTGCTAAACTATAAGCACAATTATGTGCTTTAGACACAAATTTCAATTGTTAACCGCACTTTCTTCAAAACACAACACACAATTATGTGCTTTAGACACACATTTCAATTGTTAACCACACTTTCTTCAAAACACTAAACACCATCCTCTCTACTTTGCACACTTCATCAATGCCAAAACCTCCTTGTGTTCAGACAGAACACACTGCTATTCAATTGGCAAAACTTCCATTTCAAAGGCTGTTGTGCAATTTGAAATCAAAGCTTTAGCAATATGATGGCCACAGGTTAGCTCCTGGTTTGGAGAACAATTGATGGCAACATTGAAGTGAGAGGTGATCAGAAAGGCAGAGGAGTGAGAGTAAGAGGAGGAGGAGGAGGAGGAGGAAGAGGATGAAGAGAAAGAGCAAGAAGGAGAGCCATTATCTCTGATGAGATTCGGGCCACTGTGGTCAACCATATGGTCAACCATGGTTTGACCATGCAGGAGGCTGGCCAGAGGGTTCAACCAAATATAAGCCGCTTCTCAGTTGCATCCATTCTCTGGACATTCAGAAGAGGGAATAGGTAAGAAGCACTACTATGACAGGAAAAGACTAGTTTGAATGCCTTATCAGGAGCATAGTATTCTTGTATTTTCCATTGTACTGTATCTGTAAAATTACGTAAACAAATACAAAGTGCAACCATTGATGACCAAGACATATTCCTAAACATCAATACAGTGAGCCTAGCCACAGTGGACTGTGTTCTAAGGCGGAACACCTTGAGAATAAAGCAGGTGTACAGGGTGCCTTTTGTCAGAAACTCCGACAGTCAAACAGTTATGCTATGACTATGTGCAAGTAAGTCATATACATTTTCACAACTGATTGTGTCCTATCAGCACTGACACATTACTGTACTGTATTGTAATCCAATCCAATGTTACAGTTTTTCTCGATTGCTTACACACATGAAGCATGCCTCGTTTTCTCAAAACTCTAAACACAAATCCCTAAACCACTCACACAAAATGCAACAACATTCACAACACTGAGTAGGTCTATTTCTGATAGCACATTGTCAATATTGTCTTGAGCTAGAACAGGATGCAGTAGTTTTTTGTCCTTTTTTATTTTACATTTTTCTTTCTTTTTTTTGTTGACTGTACTGGCCTATATCCTA
>NC_045162.1:27399193-27516693 GCF_900700415.2 Clupea harengus | reverse complement strand
AAATACATACATTCAGAAGGTAATGAAATAATTTTTGCCTGACTTTTGCAGCGCACATTGCTGCTTCAATAAGCAAGAATGTTCTATCATGAGGCCATTTTTATAAAGGTGTTAAGGCGGCGTAACAGGCCATAAAATACCCCCGTTCCGAACTATACCTGGGGTTAAAGGGGCCTAGGCTAGATTATACCCTGGGGTTAAAGGGGCCTAGGCTAGATTATACCTGGGGTTAAAGGGGCCTAGGCTAGATTATACCCCGGGGTTAAAGGGGCCTAGGCTAGATTATACCCTGGGGTTAAAGGGGCCTAGGCTAGATTATACCTGGGGTTAAAGGGGCCTAGGCTAGATTATACCCCCATGATATCAGTAGTGTTGAGTGATATACACAAAAATTACTTAATTTTTCAACATTCTATTGGGGGTTCAGCTTTGTCAGGTATGTTAAGTGAGAAAGCTAAGTGGCGCTCTAGGCAACTGCCTTTGTCGCCTATAGAAAGGACTGGCCCTGCCTGGAGGGGTATAGTCTGGCCTAGGCTATTTTACACCCCCGGGTATAGTTTGGCCTAGCACAGTTTATCCTCTGGGCCGTATACTCTGGCCTGGAGGGGTATAGTCTGGCCTAGGCAATTTTACACCCCCGGGTATAGTTTGGCCTAGGACAGTTTATCCCCGGGGTATACTCTGGCCTGGGCCAAAGTATAGCCAGGTTTAATCTGGCCTGGGCCAAAGTATACCCAGGTTTAATCTGGGCGGGGGTTAATTTGGCCTGTTACAGCGGGACAGATTATTTGCCAACCAACTGAATGTGCTGTATTGCAACGTATTTCACCAAAATCATTTGGGCTTTAGAAACAGAGCAATGCTTATTAGGAATATTTTTTTACTGCTTCAGTTAATCCAAACTTTATTGATGATCCATAATATATATATATTGTAGCAATGAGCAAAGTCAAGGCTTCTCTTTGGCACTCAAGTGAAGGATAAAGGATACAGACCCAGAAGGCAGGCGATCGCTAGGTGGCCACTGGCAGAAGACACAGTCCAGTCAAGAGCAACTGTCTCTGAAACATCAGGGCTGGAGTGTGATGACAAGGTAGCGGCCCACTGACGAGCGAAGGTGCAGAGGACCCTCAGGCCAGCACAGAGAGCCCCCCCCCCCCCCCCCCCCCAGAAACGTACGTAAGCCCTGTGGGAACTGGTACATAAATTCATACCTTAGATACACACATGTACATATCCTCATATTCTTCCACAAACTACTGATACACACTAATATGCAAATACACCAATAGTATGCAAATACATGGGTCATCTTATATAATCACTATTGTAGCTGTAAATTCATTTGTTGTTTCAAATTTTCTACGCCAAAGTTTATGGTATGTTGGGGGTGTCCACATTACACTACCTTATATGCAAATGAGCAAGAATCTATTTGACTCCAACCCCTTTCTCTGACCACTCAGAGACCTGGAGTCTTGCATGCAATTCAGTGGGGTGTGTGTGTGTGTGTGTGTGTGTGTGTGTGTGTGTGTTTGTGTGTGTGTGTGTGTGTCTGTGTGTGTGTGTGTATGTGTGTGTGTGTGTGTGTGTGTGTGTGTGTGTGTGTGTGTGTGTGTGTGTGTGTGTAGATGTTACCTCACTCATATGTTGATACTATGATTTTATGCTATTTATAAACAATGTGTTTTTTTTAATATATTTGACTAATAAAATGTCTGGACACATTGCTGCTCACTACATTACTTTATATTGCTCTCAGTTTTTCTTTACATCTCTCAGGCACACAGGTAAATACACACACACACACACACACACACACACACACACACACACACACACACACACACACACACACACACACACACACACACACACACACACACACACACCTCATTTCGGCTGCAGACTTACTGTATAGTAGCCTGACGATGTCATACTCATAATTCTAGTCAGAATATGAGTCTGATATCGCTCCATTGGGCTGTGATTATGGGGCGTGTTTCAACCGAACCAGGAGAAAAAATGCCTCTTCGCTCAATTGGTTACCTACAACCAATCAGAACAACGTAGTATGTGACCAGGGGCAGCTGATACATTACACTTTTACCGGATCCCGTAGGAAGGAAGGCAAAAACATCTTTTCGATTGACAAATGCCTTAATCGCGTTTCTCTGTTCCTCTTTCAAAATGAATGCACTGTCAATGTCTAAATGGACTCGAATCTATACATTTCAGCTCTCCAGCGGCAGCCATGTTTGTTGAAAACAAATTCAACTCGTGCGTTGGTGACGTGGTTGGTTACGTTACTGTTGATCATCTGTCCATCATCGTATAAAGCCCGCCTTAACAATTTGATTGGTACGGCCGATATCGAGCCGCAGATAATTTCTCCTCAATGGAGTAATGCCAGACCGAACTTCCCAACCAAAAAATGTGTGGGCGGGGCTAAATTCGGTCTGGTATCCAGGCTAACTGTATAGGCAAATTTGTCATCAAATATGCAAATATCTGCCCATTATGTAATCCTCACTCATTGTAGGTTTCACAACATTCACACTTCTGTGGTGTTTCTCTAGGTCATGACCAGTTAGACAGTAGAGGGACATTCAGGCAATTAATACCCCACATGGACAAAATACATACATTCAGAAGGTAATGAAAGCATTTTTGCCTGACTTTTGCAGCGCACATTGCTGCTTCAATAAGCAAGAATGTTCTATCATGAGGCCATTTTTATAAAGGTGTTAAGGCGGCGTAACAGGCCATAAAATACCCCCGGTCCGAACTATACCCTGGGGTTAAAGGGGCCTAGGCTAGATTATACCTGGGGTTAAAGGGGCCTAGGCTAGATTATACCCTGGGGTTAAAGGGGCCTAGGCTAGATTATACCCCGGGGTTAAAGGGGCCTAGGCTAGATTATACCCCCATGATATCAGTAGTGTTGAGTGATATACACAAAAATTACTTAATTTTTCAACATTCTATTGGGGGTTCAGCTTTGTCAGGTATGTTAAGTGAAAAAGCTAAGTGGCGCTCTAGGCAACTGCCTTTGTCGCCTATAGAAAGGACTGGCCCTGCCTGGAGGGGTATAGTCTGGCCTAGGCTATTTTACACCCCCGGGTATAGTTTGGCCTAGGACAGTTTATCCCCGGGGTATACTCTGGCCTGGGCCAAAGTATACCCAGGTTTAATCTGGCATGGGTATACTCTGGCCTGGGCCAAAGTATACCCAGGTTTAATCTGGGCGGGGGTTAATTTGGCCTGTTACAGCGGGACAGATTATTTGCCAACCAACTGAATGTGCTGTATTGCAACGTATTTCACCAAAATCATTTGGGCTTTAGAAACAGAGCAATGCTTATTATTAGGAATATTTTTTTACTGCTTCAGTTAATCCGAACTTTATTGATGATCCATAATATATATATTGTAGCAATGAGCAAAGTCAAGGCTTCTCTTTGGCACTCAAGTGATGGATAAAGGAAACAGACCCAGAAGGCAGGCGATCGCTAGGTGGCCACTGGCAGAAGACACAGTCCAGTCAAGAGCAACTGTCTCTGAAACATCAGGGCTGGAGTGTGATGACAAGGTAGCGGCCCTCTGACGAGCGAAGGTGCAGAGGACCCTCAGGCCAGCACAGCGAGCCCCCCCCCCCCCCCCAGAAACGTACGTAAGCCCTGTGGGAACTGGTACATACATTCATACCTTAGATACACACATGTACATATCCTCATATTCTTCCACAAACTACTGACGCACAATAATATGCAAATTTACCAATAGTATGCAAATACATGGGTCATCTTACATAATCACTTATGTAGCTGTAAATTCATTTGTTGTTTCAAATTTTCTACGCCAAAGTTTATGGTATGTTGGGGGTGTCCACATTACACTACCTTATATGCAAATGAGCAAGAATCTATTTGACTCCAACCCCTTTCTCTGACCCCTCAGAGACCTGGAGTCTTGCATGCAATTCAGTGGTGTACACTGGGTGTTGCAGTGGTGTGTGTGTGTGTGTGTGTGTGTGTGTGTGTGTGTGTGTGTGTGTGTGTAAATGTTACCTTACTCCTATGTTCATACTATGATTTCATGCTATTTATAAACAATGTGTTTTTTTTATATTTTCGAATAATAAAATGTCTGGACACATTGCTGCTCACTACATTACTTTATATTGCTCTCACTTTTTCTTTCCATCTCTCAGGCACACAGGTAAATACACACACACACACACACACACACACACACACACACACACCTCATTTCGGCTGCAGACTTACTGTATAGGCAAATTTGTCATCAAATATGCAAATATCTGCCCATTATGTAATCCCAACTCATTGTAGGTTTCACAACATTCACACTTCTGTGGTGTTTCTCTAGGTCATGACCAGTTAGACAGTAGAGGGACATTCAGGCAATTAATACCCCACATGGACAAAATACATACATTCAGAAGGTAATGAAAGCATTTTTGCCTGACTTTTGCAGTGCACATTGCTGCTTCAATAAGCAAGAATGTTCTATCATGAGGCCATTTTTATAAAGGTGTTAAGGCGGCGTAACAGGCCATAAAATACCCCTGGTCCGAACTATACCTGGGGTTAAAGGGGCCTAGGCTAGATTATACCCCGGGTATATTATGGCCTAGGCCAATTTATACTCCGGGGTTTAAATTGGCCTAGGCCAGATTATACCCTCATGATATCCGTAGTGTTGAGTGATATACACAAGAATTACTTAATTTTTCAACATTTTATTGGGGGTTCAGCTTTGTCAGGTATGTTAAGTGAAAAAGCTAAGTGGCGCTCTAGGCAACTGCCTTTGTCGCCTATAGAAAGGACTGGCCCTGCCTGGAGGGGTATAGTCTGGCCTAGGCTATTTTACACCCCCGGGTATAGTTTGGCCTAGCACAGTTTATCCTCTGGGGAATACTCTGGCCTGGAGGGGTATAGTATGGCCTAGGCTATTTTACACCCCCGGGTATAGTTTGGCCTAGGACAGTTTATCCCCGGGGTATACTCTGGCCTGGGCCAAAGTATACCCAGGTTTAATCTGGCATGGGTATACTCTGGCCTGGGCCAAAGTATACCCAGGTTTAATCTGGGCGGGGGTTAATTTGGCCTGTTACAGCGGGACAGATTATTTGCCAACCAACTGAATGTGCTGTATTGCAACGTTATTCACCAAAGACATTTGGGCTTTAGAAACAGAGCAATGCTTATTAGGAATATTTTTTTACTGCTTCAGTTAATCCAAACTTTATTGATGATCCATAATATATATATATTGTAGCAATGAGCAAAGTCAAGGCTTCTCTTTGGCACTCAAGTGGGTTATTCAGATGAGGGATACAGACCCAGAAGGCAGGCGATCGCTAGGTGGCCACTGGCAGAAGACACAGTCCAGTCAAGAGCAACTGTCTCTGAAACATCAGGGCTGGAGTGTGATGACAAGGTAGCGGCCCTCTGACGAGCGAAGGTGCAGAGGACCCTCAGGCCAGCACAGAGAGCCCCCCCCCTGCCCCCGCCCCCCCCCCCCCGCCCCCCCAGAAACGTACGTAAGCCCTGTGGGAACTGGTACATACATTCATACCTTAGATACACACATGTACAAATCCTCATAATCTTCCACAAACTACTGATGCACACTGATATGCAAATACACCAATAGTATGCAAATACATGGGTCATCTTACATAATTACTTATGTAGCTGTAAATTCATTTGTTGTTTCAAATGTTCTACGCCAAAGTTTATGGTATGTTGGGGGTGTCCACATTACACTACCTTATATGCAAATGAGCAAGAATCTATTTGACTCCAACCCCTTTCTCTGACCCCTCAGAGACCTGGAGTCTTGCATGCAATTCAGTGGTGTACACTGGGTGTTGCAGTGGTGTGTGTGTGTGTGTGTGTCTGTGTGTAAATGTTACCTTACTCCTATGTTCATACTATGATTTCATGCTATTTATAAACAATGTGTTTTTTTTATATTTTCGAATAATAAAATGTCTGGACACATTGCTGCTCACTACATTACTTTATATTGCTCTCACTTTTTCTTTCCATCTCTCAGGCACACAGGTAAATACACACACACACACACACACACACACACACACACACACACACACACACACACACACACACACACCTCATTTCGGCTGCAGACTTACTGTATAGGCAAATTTGTCATTAAATATGCAAATATCTGCCCATGATGTAATCCTCACTCATTGTAGGTTTCACAACATTCACACTTCTGTGGTGTTTCTCTAGGTCATGACCAGTTAGACAGTAGAGGGACATTCAGGCAATTAATACCCCACATGGACAAAATACATACATTCAGAAGGTAATGAAAGCATTTTTGCCTGAATTTTGCAGTGCACATTGCTGCTTCAATAAGCAAGAATGTTCTATCATGAGGCCATTTTTATAAAGGTGTTAAGGCGGCGTAACAGGCCATAAAATACCCCTGGTCCGAACTATACCTGGGGTTAAAGGGGCCTAGGCTAGATTATACCCCGGGTATATTATGGCCTAGGCCAATTTATACTCCGGGGTTTAAATTGGCCTAGGCCAGATTATACCCCCATGATATCAGTAGTGTTGAGTGATATACACAAAAATTACTTAATTTTTCAACATTCTATTGGGGGTTCAGCTTTGTCAGGTATGTTAAATGAAAAAGCTAAGTGGCGCTCTAGGCAACTGCCTTTGTCGCCTATAGAAAGGACTGGCCCTGCCTGGAGGGGTATAGTCTGGCCTAGGCTATTTTACACCCCCGGGTATAGTTTGGCCTAGCACAGTTTATCCTCTGGGCCGTATACTCTGGCCTGGAGGGGTATAGTCTGGCCTAGGCAATTTTACACCCCCGGGTATAGTTTGGCCTAGGACAGTTTATCCCCGGGGTATACTCTGGCCTGGTTCAAAGTATAGCCAGGTTTAATCTGGCCTGGGCCAAAGTATACCCAGGTTTAATCTGGGCGGGGGTTAATTTGGCCTGTTACAGCGGGACAGATTATTTGCCAACCAACTGAATGTGCTGTATTGCAACGTATTTCACCAAAATCATTTGGGCTTTAGAAACAGAGCAATGCTTATTATTAGGAATATTTTTTTACTGCTTCAGTTAATCCAAACTTTATTGATGATCCATAATATATATATATTGTAGCAATGAGCAAAGTCAAGGCTTCTCTTTGGCACTCAAGTGGGTTATTCAGATGAGGGAAACAGACCCAGAAGGCAGGCGATCGCTAGGTGGCCACTGGCAGAAGACACAGTCCAGTCAAGAGCAACTGTCTCTGAAACATCAGGGCTGGAGTGTGATGACAAGGTAGCGGCCCTCTGACGAGCGAAGGTGCAGAGGACCCTCAGGCCAGCACAGAGAGCCCCCCCCCTGCCCCCGCCCCCCCAGAAATGTACGTAAGCCCTGTGGGAACTGGTACATAAATTCATACCTTAGATACACACATGTACAGATCCTCATAATCTTCCACAAACTACTGATGCACACTAATATGCAAATACACCAATAGTATGCAAATACATGGGTCATCTTATATAATCACTATTGTAGCTGTAAATTCATTTGTTGTTTCAAATTTTCTACGCCAAAGTTTATGGTATGTTGGGGGTGTCCACATTACACTACCTTATATGCAAATGAGCAAGAATCTATTTGACTCCAACCCCTTTCTCTGACCACTCAGAGACCTGGAGTCTTGCATGCAATTCAGTGGGGTGTGTGTGTGTGTGTGTGTGTGTGTTTGTGTGTGTGTGTGTGTGTCTGTGTGTGTGTGTGTATGTGTGTGTGTGTGTGTGTGTGTGTGTGTGTGTGTGTGTGTGTGTGTGTGTGTGTGTGTGTGTGTGTGTGTGTAGATGTTACCTCACTCATATGTTGATACTATGATTTCATGCTATTTATAAACAATGTGTTTTTTTTATTATATTTGACTAATAAAATGTCTGGACACATTGCTGCTCACTACATTACTTTATATTGCTCTCACTTTTTCTTTCCATCTCTCAGGCACACAGGTAAATACACACACACACACACACACACACACACACACACACACACACACACACACACACACACACACACACACACACACACACACACACACACCTCATTTCGGCTGCAGACTTACTGTATAGGCAAATTTGTCATCAAATATGCAAATATCTGCCCATTATGTAATCCTCACTCATTGTAGGTTTCACAACATTCACACTTCTGTGGTGTTTCTCTAGGTCATGACCAGTTAGACAGTAGAGGGACATTCAGGCAATTAATACCCCACATGGACAAAATACATACATTCAGAAGGTAATGAAAGCATTTTTGCCTGACTTTTGCAGCGCACATTGCTGCTTCAATAAGCAAGAATGTTCTATCATGAGGCCATTTTTATAAAGGTGTTAAGGCGGCGTAACAGGCCATAAAATACCCCCGGTCCGAACTATACCTGGGGTTAAAGGGGCCTAGGCTAGATTATACCTGGGGTTAAAGGGGCCTAGGCTAGATTATACCCTGGGGTTAAAGGGGCCTAGGCTAGATTATACCCCGGGGTTAAAGGGGCCTAGGCTAGATTATACCTGGGGTTAAAGGGGCCTAGGCTAGATTATACCCCCATGATATCAGTAGTGTTGAGTGATATACACAAAAATTACTTAATTTTTCAACATTCTATTGGGGGTTCAGCTTTGTCAGGTATGTTAAGTGAAAAAGCTAAGTGGCGCTCTAGGCAACTGCCTTTGTCGCCTATAGAAAGGACTGGCCCTGCCTGGAGGGGTATAGTCTGGCCTAGGCTATTTTACACCCCCGGGTATAGTTTGGCCTAGGACAGTTTATCCCCGGGGTATACTCTGGCCTGGGCCAAAGTATACCCAGGTTTAATCTGGCATGGGTATACTCTGGCCTGGGCCAAAGTATACCCAGGTTTATTCTGGGCGGGGGTTAATTTGGCCTGTTACAGCGGGACAGATTATTTGCCAACCAACTGAATGTGCTGTATTGCAACGTATTTCACCAAAATCATTTGGGCTTTAGAAACAGAGCAATGCTTATTATTAGGAATATTTTTTTACTGCTTCAGTTAATCCGAACTTTATTGATGATCCATAATATATATATTGTAGCAATGAGCAAAGTCAAGGCTTCTCTTTGGCACTCAAGTGAAGGATAAAGGATACAGACCCAGAAGGCAGGCGATCGCTAGGTGGCCACTGGCAGAAGACACAGTCCAGTCAAGAGCAACTGTCTCTGAAACATCAGGGCTGGAGTGTGATGACAAGGTAGCGGCCCTCTGACGAGCGAAGGTGCAGAGGACCCTCAGGCCAGCACAGAGAGCCCCCCCCTGCCCCCGCCCCCGCCCCCCCAGAAACGTACGTAAGCCCTGTGGGAACTGGTACATACATTCATACCTTAGATACACACATGTACATATCCTCATATTCTTCCACAAACTACTGATGCACACTAATATGCAAATACACCAATAGTATGCAAATACATGGGTCATCTTATATAATCACTATTGTAGCTGTGTAACGACCCTCACTCTCATGTGTATCAGTGACAGGGAATCGGACCAGGGGTTCTTCACAGTGGCTTTTATTGTCTGCATTCACAATAGAAACAAATAATCCATAAAATCTTTACTGCAAACTCGACTGCTTACGTACGTCTCAAACAGGGATAGACTAGCTCTAAGGTACGGGAAGCGCAAAACTCTGCCTTACTGGCTAACCTCATGCGTTGCAAAGCATTCTAAATTATATGGAAATCAGAATGCACGGCTCGTAAATCTTCGTGCAAACCAAAGGACTAAATAAACCAAACAAAAAGACAGACAACACTGGCATAGCACACTGAATGATCGTATAGTTTGAACACTTGCAATATATATATACACACGTTCTTAACCATTTACATTTTGTACAAACCACATAAAATAAATAAAGTAAATTCATTTGTTGTTTCAAATTTTCTACGCCAAAGTTTATGGTATGTTGGGGGTGTCCACATTACACTACCTTATATGCAAATGAGCAAGAATCTATTTGACTCCAACCCCTTTCTCTGACCCCTCAGAGACCTGGAGTCTTGCATGCAAATCAGTGGGGTGTGTGTGTGTGTGTGTGTGTGTGTGTGTGTGTGTGTGTGTGTGTGTGTGTGTGTTTGTGTGTGTGTGTGTGTGTCTGTGAGTGTGTGTCTGTGTGTGTGTGTGTGTGTGTGTGTGTGTGTGTGTGTGTGTGTGTGTGTGTGTGTGTGTGTGTGTGTGTGTGTGTGTGTGTGTGTGTGTGTGTGTGTGTGTAGATGTTACCTCACTCATATGTTGATACTATGATTTTATGCTATTTATAAACAATGTGTTTTTTTTTATATATTTGACTAATAAAATGTCTGGACACATTGCTGCTCACTACATTACTTTATATTGCTCTCAGTTTTTCTTTACATCTCTCAGGCACACAGGTAAATACACACACACACACACACACACACACACACACACACACACACACACACACACACACCTCATTTCGGCTGCAGACTTACTGTATAGGCAAATTTGTCATTAAATATGCAAATATCTGCCCATTATCTAATCCTCACTCATTGTACGTTTCACAACATTCACACTTCTGTGGTGTTTCTCTAGGTCATGACCAGTTAGACAGTAGAGGGACATTCAGGCAATTAATACCCCACATGGACAAAATACATACATTCAGAAGGTAATGAAAGAATTTTTTCCTGACTTTTGCAGCGCACATTGCTGCTTCAATAAGCAAGAATGTTCTATATATCATGAGGCCATTTTTATAAAGGTGTTAAGGAGGGACAGATTATTTGCCAACCAACTGAATGTGCTGTATTGCAACGTTATTCACCAAAATCATTTGGGCTTTAGAAACAGAGCAATGCTTATTAGGAATATTGTTTTACTGCTTCAGTTAATCCGAACTTTATTGATGATCCATAATATATATATATTGTAGCAATGAGCAAAGTCAAGGCTTCTCTTTGGCACTCAAGTGGGTTATTCAGATGAGGGAAACAGACCCAGAAGGCAGGCGATCGCTAGGTGGCCACTGGCAGAAGACACAGTCCAGTCAAGAGCAACTGTCTCTGAAACATCAGGGCTGGAGTGTGATGACAAGGTAGCGGCCCTCTGACGAGCGAAGGTGCAGAGGACCCTCAGGCCAGCACAGAGAGCCCCCCCCCCCCCCCCCCCCCTGAAGCTCTGCGTAAAGACTGCTGTGGAAAGACTCCCCTGAGGGCGTCGATAGCAGGACGGAGGCTCTAACACTGACAGCGGAGGTTCTCAAAAAGAGTGTCTACATTTGGAAAGGTAATGTACATCAAAATGTCATTAATTACTTTTATATTAATAATGTATCATAAATACTGTTCTGTTCACATTGTAAGTAGAATACATATCTTCACTTTATACAAAATGATGTAGAAAATTAGGTCTGCAGTGAGCAACAGTGTAATATACGTAGACTCTAAATATCTACATCTAAATATCTCTAAATAAAATAACTATTTAACACTGTTCCCATGTTTGAAATCTGTTTCATTCTTTGAACTTTAATGTCTACCGTGTAAACTGGGGCTTTGACATGAAAATCAGCGTGATGGACCTTTGAATGCAAATCACTGATGCATATGCATATCTCTCTCTCTCTCTCTGTGTTTGCATGTGTGTGAGTGTGTGAAAGTAAGAGAGAGAAAGTAAGAGAGAGAAAGAAAGAAAGAAAGAAAGAAAGAAAGAAAGAAAGAGGGAGAGGGACAGAAAGTTTGTGTGTGCTGGTACTATAGTTACATAAGAGATTGGGTTAGTGACATCATAACATTCATAGTAAAGTTTCATCTTCAAACGTTTAGGGCGTGGTATAGCATTTGCATGTGGAAAGGCTAGCCTGTAACAGCACTTCTGGAGGGTGAGGTTGAGAGGGAGACCGTGGTTAATTATACCGCACTGGGGAGGAGTGGAAGCCCTGTGGGAACTGGTACAAAAATGCATACCTTAGATACACACATGTACAGGTCCTCATATTCTTCCACAAACTACTGATGCACATATGCAAATACACCAATAGTATGCAAATACATGGGTCATGTCATAAAATCACCTTTATAGCTGTAAACTATTTTGTTGTTTCACATTTTCTTCATCGCCCTAAAAGCACTGATAGACATGACAGCCAACCCCTCGCTGCAGGCAGGGCCATTTCTGATTGGCCACGATCCCAGCTATCAGTTACTTGTTGGTAGTGTGTTTTACAATTTGAGTGGAGTAATACTAGAAGATTCCAGGGGGGGGGGGGGGGGGGGGGTGTTACTGAAGCTGGGTATGCACCAAAACTGAATGTGCCCAGGCAATACAGTCACAGCACATCATCACTCCTGGTGCCTACTGCAGAGGAATTGTTATTATTAGAATGAGTTGTAGTTAGTAGAAGTAGTTGTTGAAGTAGTAGTAGTGGTGGTGTTAGTAGTTGTAGTATTTGAAATGTACAAGATACAGTGCGTATACCTTTTGGTGGTACACTTGGCCTGTGAGGATGAGAGGCTTTGACTGGTTTTTCGTCTCAATATTGCATCATGCACCACTTTCACATTCTGTTGTTGTTGGTCAGCCCTTTTGAAGCAAATACTCCACATAACAAACCACTGCACTCCGTCAACCACCTGTTTGACATCTTTTGCCTTCTAGTAGCCTATAGCTCCTCATAGCAGAAGTTGACAGGGCCGGCAGCAGAAGTTGACAGGGCCAGTGACTTCAAAGGTGCTAGTCTGTGGGAAGAACATGTTAGCATGGATGCAGCTGGGGCCAGTGTTGTTAATGCATAGCTAGAGCTAAGGTAGCACAGGCCATACCTGACAGGAAAACAAGTGGTATGAGGAGTACATATTATTTGATATTTGACAGGTTTATTTGTCACCTTGTCTCATCTCAGGCATGAACGGTGTGGTGTGGGCTCTCCCCAGTTTTAGAATGGAATTGAATCTTTCCACAACAGCCGTTACACAGACAGAAACACGTGCTGAAGGGCTGGGGAGAACAGGGACATCTATGCTGGTGTTGCATTACCCAGGAAAGACAGGAGCATGCATTCACAAAGGGGCAAATATGGAGTGGGGAAATGAGGTGGACAGAGAGAGGGAGGGGGGAGAGAGAGAAAGAGAGAGAGAGAGAGAGAGGGAGTGAGAGGGGGAGAGAGAGAGAGAGAGAGAGAGAGAGAGGGAGGGAGGGAGAGAGAGAGGGAGTGAGAGGGGGAGAGAGAGAGAGAAAGAGAGAGAGGGAGTGAGAGGGGGAGAGAGAGAGAGAGAGGGAGTGAGAGGGGGAGAGAGAGAGAGAGAGAGAGAGAGAGAGAGGGAGGGAGGGAGGGAGAGAGAGAGAGAGAGAGGGAGGGAGGGAGGGAGGGAGGGAGAGAGAGAGAGGGCTCCTGAAATGCCATAGTAGGCGAGTTGTGGTGAACTGATAACAGGAAGTGTCTGTACAGGACGTGACAGGGACACCCTTCCTCTGTGACATCACGCCGTAGGTCCCCTCTTGTCTCATGCTGCTGTGTAGGGTATGCACTGTATGAATAACGTTGTGTGTGTGTGTGTGTGTGTATGTGTGTGTGTGTGTGTGTGTGTGTGTGTGTGTGTGTATGTATGTGTATGTACGTGTGTGTGTGTGTGTGTGTGTGTGTGTGTGTGTGTGTGTGTGCATGTGTGTGTGTGTGTGTGTATGTGTGTGTATGTGATTGTGGGCATGCTGGCTCTCACAGAGGGCAAGCCCCTGGAACATCTCCTGTCCAGAGAGTGGAAAATATATTCCCTAAAAATAAGCTCACACGCTCACCCGACCCCACACTCCTCCACCACGCGCCCAGCCATCTCCCAACACCCACCCTGGTTAGCAGAGGTTTAATATTAGAAAGCACAAGACTGAAACTTGAGTGCACACACCACACACACACACACACACACACACACACACACACACACACTTACACTCACACTGGTTGGCATGGCAGGGTTTTAATATTAGAAAGCACAAGACTGAAACCTGAGCAGTGCCACACACACACACCCTGCTCCAGTCTGATCCGCCTCGCGGGGTCTCCTCGTGCCCAGTACGTCACACACTACGTCCCACATTCCACCAGCGGTCACACAGAGTAGCCTGTACTGTGGCCTAGTCACACGCTTCACATAATAACAAGAAGACCAGAGAGATAGGGGAATAGCCAGGGAGTATTTGTGTTGTGTGTGTGTGTGTGTGTGTGTGTGTGTGTGTGTGTGTGTGTGAGTGTGTGTGTGTGTGTGTGTGTGTGTGTGTGTGTGTGTGTGTGAGTGTGTGTGTGTGTGTGTGTGTGTGTGTGTGTGTGTGTGTGTGTGTGTGTGTGTGTGTGTGTGTGTGTGAGTAGGCAAGCCCGTCCCAGAGGGTTGTTGTCCAAAGTGTGGGTCGATAGTGAGCGTCTCCATGCTTTATCAACCACATGATCCATTAATACAGAGAACTCATCTCTCATATGCGCACAGGCGCGCACACACACACACACACACACAAACATCCCACACAAACACACATACACACACTCTCTCAGGTCACCTGCTCCTATTCTTACACAATTTTACATCCACAAATGGACATGTGCATAACCCCCCCCCCCCCCCCACCACACACACACACTCACACACATACACACACACACACACACACACACACACACACACACACACACACACACACACACACACACACACACACACACACACACACACACACACACACACACACACACACACACACACTGACACATGCCCATAGCCCTATAGCCTTACATCCTTACATCTATAAACTCACTGTTCATTCAGAGAAACTGACAGGTGAAAAGGAAATGTACACATCCACCCATGCATGAACGCCCACAAGATAACACCCACAAGCATATACATACACCCTTCACACATACATACACATATGCATGTACGCCCACAAGATAACACCCACAGGCACGTACATACACCAGCCACACATACATGCACATATGCATGTACACCCACAAGATAACACCCACAGGCAAGTACATACATACATACACATATGTTCAGCATATCATCCAACTTTTTTACAATTACTAACACACATTTCTCCGCTGAGATTGTACAATTGCACCTTGTGTACAGAACACTGAGGGATGCTGTTCATATCTGTGGAACAAACCTTCTACAGGCCGATTTGAAAATCAAGGCCCACTCTCTATCAAGTACACTTTCCCAGTCATGAATGCTTTACTGATCCATAGGAAAGGTATGTGTATAGAGGTTTCAGAGACAAACAGCTGACCAGTGTCTCTCAGGTAAAGACGTAAACTAGTGAAGTGCTTCAGATTGGATATCCATCTATGAAGCATTTTCTGCCATTTTGGAATTATGAATTAAAATAATTAAATGAGTAATTTCAATTCAATTTCATTTATATAGCACCAAAACAATCAAATTGTCTCACGGTGCTTTCCAGAGCCCAGAATCTGAACCCCCCCCCCCCCCCCCCCCCTAGAGCGAGCACAGAGACGACAGGGGCAGGAAGAAAAAAAAAGAAGAAAAAACCCCTTGAGCAGAGCCTCGGCTCATAAGGAGGCCCCATGTGCGTTGGAGTATAGAACTCTGTGCCTTCTAGAGGTGCCAGTCTGGGCAGGACATGAGCTGAGGTGCTAAACTGCATGTTGGAGCAGAAAGGTGGCTTTAGGAAACAGTAAACTTGCCTAAGAAATAATCAAAAAAGACAAAACGCCAAAGCCATGCCTGTGTGTGTATGCAAATCTGTTTGAGCCCAATTTAGCAACAGGCAAAATCTTTATCACCTTTCCTTCAGTGGTGCTCTCGTGATTCCCGTAAGCACTGCAGAGTCTCTGTCTGTAATTAGGCAATCATATACATATACACAATCATATACATATACACACCAGATACTCACTCTCCAGGGTTGTAAAAAAACAGTACATTGTTTTTATGTGTGTATGCATTTGTATGAAAGCACTTCATTTTCTCTCTTGTAAGAACAGGTTTCAGCCCTTTCAGCAACAGCAATAAAGGGTTTTCAGTTCTTGTACCTATCTGAGCTTGTCCTGTGAGAGATTGTGTGTGTGTTCTCCTTAAGACTTATGCTGCTTTTCTATTGTTATCTCTGTTTCTCTCCGACTGTCCCTTCAGTAAAAAAAAAAAAGGTGCTCTATCAGAAGAATATGTGTGGAATTCAACTTATTATATAATTCAACTTATTTGTACATCAGGTTTAACCTTTATCTGTATGTGTCTGTCACTCTCCCCGTGAGTGTGTGTGTGTGTGTGTGTGTGTGTGTGTGTGTGTGTGTGTGTTAGTGTGTTTTGCAGCTGTGCGCTGCCGGGGACTGTCCCTTTGCACAGGCAGTGGTTGAAACTCAGGAAATGGTATACATTTTTTTTTTAAAGTGTGAAAAAGAAAGACAAATAACAAAGCACTCAAATTTCTAAGAACCACAGATAAACCTCTCTCTCTTTCCCCCTCCCTCTCTACTGCCAAACAACATACAGACAGTTGGACTACACTCCACTTGGAGTCAGGGCAAGGCAAGGCCACTCACCTGCATTTATCAGAATACAAAACAGCATGTCCCACCTACACGTGCATGTCTGCTTAACTTAATACCCATTACTGGAGATAACAGACAATGTTTGTGCCTCCGTATCATTTGTGTAAAGATTTAGTTTTAGTTTGAGTGTGCATGTGTGCTTGTGTTTGAGGGTGCATGTGTTTGAGTGTACATGTGTGCTAGTGTTTGAGTGTGCATGTGTTTGAGTGTGCATGTGTGCTAGTGTTTGAGTGTGCATGTGTTTGAGTGTGCATGTGTTTGAGTGTGCTTGTGTTTGAGTGTGCATGTGTTTGAGTGTACATGTGTGCTTGTGTTTGAGTGTGCATGTGTGCCTGTGTTTGAGTGTGCATGTGTGCTTGTGTTTGAGTGTGCATGTGTGCCTGTGTTTGAGTGTGCATGTGTGCTTGTGTTTGAGTGTGCTTGTGTTTGAGTGTGCATGTGTGCATGTGTTTGAGTGTGCATGTGTTTGAGTGTGCATGTGTGCTAGTGTTTGAGTGTGCATGTGTTTGAGTGTGCATGTGTTTGAGTGTGCTTGTGTTTGAGTGTGCATGTGTTTGAGTGTACATGTGTGCTAGTGTTTGAGTGTGCATGTGTGCTTGTGTTTGAGTGTGCATGTGTGCCTGTGTTTGAGTGTGCATGTGTGCTTGTGTTTGAGTGTGCTTGTGTTTGAGTGTGCATGTGTGCTTGAGTGTGCATGTGTGCTTGTGTTTGAGTGTGCTTGTGTTTGAGTATGCTAGTGTTTGAGTGTGCATGTGTGCTTGTGTTTGAGTGTGCATGTGTGCTTGTGTTTGAGTATGCTAGTGTTTGAGTGTGCATGTGTGCTTGTGTTTGAGTGTGCTTGTGATGGCAGCAGGGCCATTTTCATCTAGTGAGAAGCCGCAGCTTTACCTGCACTCAAGTCGGTCATATGAATGGGTTGTTTCCAAATTCATTATTTGATTCGTTTGTTTTTGGTCCTGAGAACAGATATATTTCTCCCTATGCCATCAAACATACAAAGTGTGTGAATGACTGGATATTGTGATTGTGTTAGTTTGCTGATATCAATGTTTAAAAACCTGACACACACACAAACAGTAGTTGTAAATAAGAGTTTAACAAGTTTAATCTTGATACTGATGTGTGTGTGTGTCTGTCTGTGCCTGTTTGTGTGTTTGAGATTTGAATGGACCAGGGGGAAACGCAAGCCTCAGTGGCATCATGAATAATGAACAGCTCTCACACAGTAACACTGTTGCAGAGGCTCTCTTGACAGATGGCTGTGTAGAGCAGTCTACAGCGCCTCCTAAGGGCCACACTCATTCCTGCAGGGAGCCACAGCTACGCCACCACCACCTAACCTGGAGAATGGGTCGGACACTGACTTCAGCTGTGGGGAAATCATGTTTACCCCCTGTGCTTATATAGGCCTTGCAGTAGGAGGGCTTAAACGGACTTAAAAGCACTTGCCCTCAAGTATCTACTAACGACTAACCATCTGAGCGTATTGTTTGATATGGCTAGAGGACAAGGTCTCAGAAGTGGGAGAAACAAGAACGCGCTGATGAAAACACTCTTCCTCTCTTCACAAACTTGGTTTGCTTGTTTTGGCTCTTTTCCAAATGTTTCTCCATCATTGTATCAGATAAACAGAATTGAGAGTCATTGCCCCCTTTCAAAAATAATAAATGTAAGCATTTAGCATCAAAATGGTTATGTATATTTATGGAACAGTCATTCTGATGCCTAGTCCCTCTATTGAAACACTTCTAGGAGGTATGGACTGTAATGAGCTTCATTTGGATGATGTGAAAATGGGTAATGGCCATCTCAGCCACCAAGTGTCCAACACTTAAAGGAGACAATGAACTGACAGGCTTGCCAATTAAACCATCTGAAGCTATAATCAACTTTGGTTGAAAAGAATCAGTGAAAGACAAACAAGGTGCACAAGGTGCGCTCAGAATCGGAGTTTCTCAGGGTTTTAATCAGCAGCTCTGTCTGACTGCCTTTACGACTCACTAAGAGGGTGTCAGTGGCTGGTGAGTGGGGCTGTATACCTGTGAACGTGCATGTTCATACCGAGACAAGTGCATCCAGGTGCTGAGCTACAAGTTAAAACAGACAACTAGAGGACCCACATTGTCCTCCTTAAGCCTATGGAATGCAATAACACCTGGTGTGCGTAAATCACTTGTAGTGCCTTAAGCAGATAATATGCAAACAACAGATAATTGCTTATGTCTCGGCATATACACACATATGTATCACACAAATAGAGACCTTACTTTATTGAAAATTATTACTTAACACTGTGTACAAATTGTGTCAGCCAAAAATCAAAGAAAAAAAAAAAAGAGAAATACAAATATGACCATATGAGATACATGATGAGCCTTGACAGGCGTGAGAAATATCTCCAGAAGCCGCCCAGGGTGACGGGGCTGACTTGTCAGGGGAGGGGTGGCGTCATGTCTGACTCCTGGGGCAGGGTGGCGGGTTTGGTCCAGGTCCGATGGCTTAAGAGACAAAGGGGGCGCTCCGGTCAGAGGGTCAGGGGTCACAAAGGCGTTCAGGAGCGTGTGTACTTGCCCCAGATGTGCAGCATGAAGACGGAGGCGATGAACAGCAGACTCATGACCAGGACTGGGACAGGCCCTCTGAGAGCGAGAGAGAGAGAGAGAGAGAGAGCAAGAGTTTATGGTTGTGTGACATAACAGGATGACAGCTGTCAAACCGACACTTAATGTATGGTCCCCCTCAGGCAGGGTTAAGGTAGCAGAATACCCTCCCAGCTCACGAATGCTCTAGTGCTCACAAAGGCTTACTGAGATGAATCTCCACCTTGCCTGAAGGCATCACACTTGTGTGTATGCCTGTATGCCTAAGTGTCTATGTCTCACTCTTACAGCACCCCCTAGTGGAGGGTGTAACTAGTAACTGTGATGGATCCCAGATTGGCTGGCTGTCAACTTGATTGAATGGTGAGAACAAAGCCATCAGAGAAACAAAGCCATCAGAGTGATAAGACTGACATTATTTTGTTACATGATCCAAACATAATCCTCTGGCTTGCACGAGATGCACAAGTTGCCTGTGTGTCTTTGAGAATGTACATGCCCGGTTTCTCCAAAAAATTGCTTTACCAGAATATTAAAAGCAGTTAGACAGCATTTCTGGAGGGAATTTTTATTACCTATATGTTTTGTTTTATTATTCAGAAAATAGGTATTTTTTGCTACTGCGCTCCCCCTAAAGTTGCGGAGTGTAGTTCACTCCACTGTCGTAAATACAAATCGTGCTTCGAGGCCTCCTAATGGACAGTGTACACGTTTAGTTAAATAGATAGATAGATAGATAGATAGAGATAGATAGAGAGATAGAGAGATAGATAGATAGTTAAATAGATAGATACTTTATTAATCCCGAGGGAAATGTAGTTGTTGACAAGCTGAAGGATATGGAACCAGCAAAGACAATGGCAGAAGCCAAAGCATGTCAACTGACAAGGTACAATAATATTACAAGCTTGTTCCACAAACATGACTATGCAGTTTTAATTTTTTGTGTCAGAGGAAAACTAACATAACCAAACTAACCAAAAGAATAACAAAAAAGAATGACAAATTCTAGTTTTGCTGAAATACTGCCGCGATTTCAGCCTATATACATTGTGCTCTAAGAGTTTGAATGTGGAGTACGTGTCAAGTAATGCGACATGATAAAAGGCACATATTGTGCACAATTGTGTGCGTGTGTGTGTGTGTGTGTGTTGGACAAGCTAGCGGCGTTAGGTTTTCAAAGCTGCAAACTTCCATGGCTTATTTGGCGTGAGATTGACAAAGACTGATTAAACCTTTTGGTTGGAGATTCATTTATTTGGATGCTAGCCTGAGGGATCAATGACTTTGGGCATCTGAAAAAAAAAAAAACTATAAATCTCTGTGAGACATGGATGACATATCACGTTATAGCCTACGGTCTCATTTTTTCGTAAACAACATTGGAAGGGAGGTTTACGATGAAAAACTAGCTAGTCGACAACTTTCCTAACACAGCCAAACATCAAGCAACCGGAAGGCATAGCAAGAGAGTTAATGGGTTATTAGGGACTAGTCCAACAGAAAGAAGGCCAGCTTTGCATCTGACTTGCATCCTTCTGTCTCTTTTAGCTCTTGCCAGCAAGTAAAAGCCAGTCGAGAGCGACTCTTATTTGGTCTCTTGCTCGGTTGCCCTCTCTCTCAAGTCTTCCTCGGTGTCTTTGTGGCCTCTACCATGTCCATACAGAGAATACTGCACTAGCTTCTCATTCTAGCTAGCAGAAGGGTCTAGCTGTTGTGAGCTTAGTGATCACGCCCCGTCCACTAAAGCAATACCAGGTGTGCTGTGGCAGACACCATTATCCATATAACAAGTCAGTATACCACCAAAAATGATTGTAAGGTCAAATTGTTACATAAATGTTGCTTTAACAGCACAAGATTTTTACATAGGGCTAACTTAAAATACATAAACATGTTTGCGCAAAGTGTATTAACGACCCCAGATGTATGTTGACTTTTAGTTTTGATAATATTCAAGTTGCTCCAAAGTCCAAGCGCTGATAAACTGTACGTCTCTAATTTGGTCAGAACCTGCCCAATGACTACAAATAGATGAATATGAGAGTGGCAGTGCTGTAATGTATTACTTCCTAGGTGAAAGTTGTTCTGTCATTAGAGATTCCTCTCTGACAGATGCTCAATGTCTCTTTGTGATGGACAGCTGAGGTCGATTCCACGCCTGACCCAAAGGACCAATCACAGTGCACCCTCTGGGTCATGTGACTGTGGATTAGCCGCACGGTTGGAGGGGAAGAGGCTAACGAGAACACAGCTAACGAAGGGCTTTATTAGAACCCCTTCGTAGAGACCCCCGGGTCGCTAGGCAGCAGCGTAACCATGCCGACTAAAGGCCCACCCCCCAGGCTTTAATTGATGTGACCTTTCAGAACGGAACTTTAATTAAAAACACACACACACACACACAGTCGCTTGCTCTCTCCCTCTCCTCACACTCTGAAGACTTCAGCAGCATTAAAACACCAGTACACTTTGACCCTTAAACACACACACACACCAGTATCCACACTGAAGCATGCACTTACACAAATGTACATTCTCCAGTAACACACACTCACTTTCACACACACACACACCTACACACAGTTGGTATGGATCAGGAGGAGGCCTAAGACAGAGGGTTGATATCCTGTCATTAAAATTTCATGTTTATCCCCATTCTCATCACCCCTCACTCTTCCTGCATCAATTAAACATACCTGTGTGTGTGTGTGTGTGTGTGTGTGTGTGTGTGTGTGTGTGTGTGTGTGTGTGTGTGTGTGTGTGCAATATTACAGAGAGGATGAAGGTTGGAACTCATTACAGGTTTTCATAAACACCTAAATAAATGATTCCTGCATTATGCTCCATTTACTCTGTGCATACCAGGGACTAAAAACAAACAGCAGTCCAGTAACATTCAGCAAGAGCAAACATGCATGTTATGAGTGAGTGGCCTGTGCAGAGGTGAAGTTGGATAGTACACTATATATACACATATACCGGTACATACATACACACATGTATAGTGTACTATCCAACTTCAGGTTAGATTAACACGTATACCTCTGCACAGGCCATCCACTCAACACGCAGGTTTGCTCTTGCTGAATGTTACAGGACTGCTGTTTGTTTTTAGGCCAACATACATACACATACATCTCAAGGGCACATTCATTTTGTAATTTCATAACGTGCTCACAGATCTAAGCCTCGTTCGTTCTGCCATTTCTTTGAAATGTAACCTGCATCTTGGCTTCCAAGTGCATCTACTCTAATCACTGCATAGTTTGACAGTAAAATACAAAATATGTCAAATCCAACTACAGTCTCCGTAATGGTAATAGTGTCATATAGGTAGCCTATAGTAATAATTATTCAATATCTATATGATGTAGAAGGTCAGAAACATAGCAAGCCTCATCAGATGCTCAGTATACATTTCCTGTAAGTCGTCTTATAAATCAAATCCATTATGTTAGCCTATATGTTCTGTATAAAACTTAATTGCAAATGTTGAACGTAACCTAATTATTATAGAGATGAGCCAAGGTAGACGATACATTTCCTTTACAGTCATTCCCTTTTCACCGAGTCATCTGGTCGAAAGTTTCCTACTCTTATTTGAATCTTCGCTGATTATTCGCCAATTGGGATTATTCACTTCGGGTATGAAATATTAGTTGATATTTTGTTGACTATTTTGCTGTGTCCTGAAATTTTTTAAATTACTGCGTCTCACTCCATTTAAATAACTGTTGTTTGAACTGTGCTGGGTTTTTAGAAATTCAACATGACATATTTAATCATTTCACTATGACAATTTAATAGTTAAAATATTTGTATAACATGCAGTGATGTCTGTTGGACATGACAAGCCACCTGATATTTGTTTGGTTCATCACAGCACATGTCAGAATTCCTGGGTATCTGATTGGCTAATAAGACACAAATTCAACTAACTATTAACTATCAACTATCACTATTTCTCGACTCCTCCCTTTGATGTTGCGCCATTTGTGGTCAAGCATTATGTCACACGTGCCCTATGAAATGAAGGCCTCATGTCTGCATCTATGTCCATTTGGGCTGCATAGCTGAAGAAGAGTTCCCACCCTCATGCACACCAGGTGTTGGAGTCACGCAAAGTACTTTAAGCTGAAGACTGTGCACACAGTGGAAACACGGTAGAGATGAGGTAGAAAGCAGTTAGGGAGGAAGAAGCCCTGTGACTGAGTAAACGTTCCATAGAACGCAGAATAGACATTCAGGATTTAGAAATTCCACCTGTGTTGGTTTACACCCTGGATTATTGAAGGTTTGTTTAGAAGAGACAAACCCTGTTCAGACCACAGTCAACAAATGAGTGTTTTAACGTAAGAAGAGTCAGATAAAGTGAGGGTTGTGTGAGGCTGGTGAGGTGATTCATCAGTGTGCAGTAGGGTTGTGTACAGGCAATGTGCAGTGTACCTCACAACCAAGAGTACTGTGCAATGAATTAACACAAATGTACAGTGAGCTTCTATGTGGTATGAAGTGGGGATTTGTGGATTTCAGGTTTTGAATATTGTGTCAAAAAAAGATTTCAAGACCCAACTCTTCCATAATCGCCTACAAAACTAACACATTTTTCCCCTCCACAACTGCTTTAGCTTAGCTTCAATATCCTCTAGGGTTTCTTCCCCTTGAAGCTAGTGGAAATTAAGTGGACTTTCCTGTACTGCACACCACTTACAGATTGTGTCTCCTAAATGAATGAATGTGATTTGTAAAACTAAACGTTTTAAAACGTTGCAGCTTCATGTTTTAGCATAACACTTCATGCATGGAGGTGCCACACATGTATTGTGTGGAGGATGAGAGAGGGCTCTACTGGATGAGGTAATGGCTGTGTTTTGTTCCATACAGGTTATGTAAAGAGATGCTGCAGCCGTTTACAGGTGTGTATCCGGCATGGGATCCTATACTCACACTTTAAGCCCTGGTGAGTCCTCGGTGTAGAAGCGCCACATGCCTCCTGTCCCTGCTGCTGTCGTGGTTCTGCCAGCGCTGCGGTTTCCACTGCTGGTGGTCTTCCTGCTCACAGACATACACAAACACACATCTGAATGTACTGCTGCAATATCGATTCCATTAAAGACATTGCATAGTCAAGGAAACAGAGGGCAATGTCCTTTAATATCCAGAAAAAAAACTGCACACAAAGACAACTTCAGGTGACTGAAGACATCCACTTCTTGTATCCTGCTAGACGGATAGATCACATTTCCATACGGTCACACTGTGGTGTGTTTCCCAAAAGTGTTGTTGAATAACTACCAGTTAACTGATAGAGAGAAATATACAGATACTATCATTTTGAACACTGTCTCGATGGTTACCTCAGTAGTTGCTCAACAATGCTTTCAGGAAACATAATTCTGAATGATTACAGCTCACAGCAGTTTAGACTTCAAAACAGTGTGTAACCAAATAAAAATGTGCTCTTCTACGAGTGTCTCTGTGTATGTGTATCTGAGATGGACACAATGTTATCTTTAAGATAGTAGGCTGAAGTGCCTGATTGGGTTATCCTATCACTCACTGAAACTAACGGACTGAACTGATGAATCACTCAAGTTGATTACACATGAATGTCGTATCAGAATGTGAGTGTGTTAGCAAGATTTTAACTGTGTTCGTGTGCAGTACTACTGTAAGTGACCATGTGCGTATGAAGGACCATACCTTTGTCGGACAGTGGACCCTGCAGCCCGAGGGGCTACTGTTTTGCTGGGAGACCGGCTGGACGCTCCCACGTTGGTGGCACTAGAAGCTGGACCAGGCTGCGGGAGAGATAGAATACGTGTACGTTAGCTTTCTACCAAAGAGGACACATATGATCTAAAAAGTCGTCAAATTGAACTACGGGAACTGTGGCAGTTGTTCTAATACATAAGAGTGTGTGTGGATATATATATTACTCTTTTTTCTCTGGTACAAAATATGGCGAAGTCAACAAATAGCCACGTCTACAATTGGAATATGGACCTTTCCAGCTCAGTAACCATTAACTTATTGAGAATAATTTAGCTAGGTTGAAAGCTGAAACTAGTGCGTGACAAATATAACACCACTTTGTTAAATTACTGAATAAATGAATTACATTTTTTAATGAATGAGCACTCAAACTACAAACACAAGTCAAATAACGCTGACCAGCTAACTTTGCGTTAGCTAGCTAGCCGGCACGGTTTCATCTTCAGACAACACCTAAATCTACAAATAAGCAACGAGACTGAATTTACCTCACCCAGAATTGCGAACTCATTAAAGTAAAATGTTAGTCTTACCATTTTGGAAGATGTAGATATGGTACTCGACACTGACAAGTCTCCTGAAAGCACACTGTAGATATCTTCTTCTGGACCAAATCAACGTAACTGGGAAAAGACCCTTTTGATGACGACTCCTTTGCAAAGCCACGACAACTTACTAAAGGACCAAGAGATGGTCTAATATAATGCCTGATTGGAATTGACACTGAAAGCTCACTTTTTTAAAAAGTCTTTTAATTAAAATTAATTCGACCTCCACACAATAATATTAACAAAACTGTATCCTCCAAAATTGACTTCTCAAACTACGTCCATGAATAGTTTAAACTTTTAAACGTAAGGCAATGGATTTACCGGAGTTTCACAAATATCGTGCTCTGATTGGCCAGTTACTTTGGGCCTAAGAAGACATTTTGGCTCAGCCGTCTGGCTTTTCTCAGTTTGTCTACATATTTCGTTCTTTTCAAGTCTAACCGTTGAGCCAACATGGCGTCAACCACGTCTGGACTATTTTGGGATATTCTATTGACAGATTAGTTTACAGTTGTCCAGGTGACTCAACCCAAGGAACTGAAGGTGCGTTTCAAGAAATAGCTATTTGGTCACAGAATCAGTTAATACCATTTTATGTTTTTTACCATTAGGTGTTATGCGAGTTACTATTATGTTATTTTGGAAAACGTGCGGAACCCAACCATCAAGCAGGTTACGGTTTAGTTAGCTATAGTCAACTCATTAGCTCGGCTATCTAGACATTCTAGGTATTAAAGTAAGCTTTCGTTTTCACTACACCAGTCCAGCTATAGAGGTGTGAATGTGTAGGAAGTAGGAGCGAAATCCTACGGTTGGTAAAATTGTGAAGTGACTTAACAGACGCTATCTTCTGGGTGTCAAAGCTGACTTGAGCAACACAGTAAGTAAGGGAGTCATTGGATAAGGCTGGTTTAATAACTTAGTGTAACGTTAGCACTCCGGATGTTGTACAGTACGTACGTAAATCATTTACTGTAATTTACGCCCTTAAGACGATTGTGTCTACGTGTGCTCTGTGAATATGCATCTTGTTTTCATTAATGTTTTTAGTTTTTAGAAAGGTCGTTGTAGTGTGTTCAGTGGAAGGGTAAGTTAGACTTGGTGTGACTGTGAGGTGATGTGAGCCTGGACCTCCACCTTGTTAGATCATACTCTCGCACTTACTGTGCACGTCTTCTACGGCATTCTTGACTAATTCTTGACTAGAATGAATGCTTTGACAGCATGTACTGTAGCTTGATTGTTATAAATGGAAATGATCTGGATAGAGTAGATGTTTTTATTACATTTCAATCCAACTATAAGCATAGCCCCAGTGAATTTCCTTGGCCTGTATACTGAATCTTTCCCAGTTATGATTAGTAGTGCTGCATTGCATCTTACTTGAAATGTGTGCTCTCAGTTGTGTGCGCAGAATGGTGCGGGTGGTTTTTCTGCACCCTGATCTGGGTATCGGAGGAGCGGAGCGTCTGGTGGTGGATGCAGCAGTGGCCCTTCAGTCCCGTGGATGTCATGTGCAGATCTGGACTGCACACTACGACCCTACCCACTGTTTCTCTGAGACATTGGATCCTGATCTTCCTGTGGTGTGTGTTGGAGACTGGCTGCCCAGGAGCGTGTGTGGGTACTTCCACGCCCTGTGTGCCTATCTGCGCATGATCTATGTGGCACTCTACCTGTTGCTCTTTAGCCATGAGGAGTTTGACGTGGTCTTCTGTGATCAGGTGATCTGTCATACACATTCACACACTTCCTCACAAGGTCCGTAATTAAAGTACGGACTGAAAGTCAAATAATCTTTTTTGTCTTAATACATTTCTTTCATTGATGCCAAACAAAGTTCAAGCTGTTTGCTATAGCGCAAATTGTGGCCAAAAGGGCCTTTGAGAGTAAAATAATTCTAACACAAAAACAGCGACGACTTATTGTCATTACATTACATTGCATTGCAAGCTTGCACCTGAACCCAAATCTCACTCTGGTCCAATGATCTGCCCATGTTATTTTTGGATGTCAGAAAAATAGACAAGAGAGACTAACACGGCATAATCTGCGTACTCCTTAGTCCGTTCCTCCCTGAGGTTCACTGTTTGGTCTTGACAAAGCAGACAAATGCATGATGTCATACTTCTTGTTTTCTTTCTTTTGCACTCGCTGCCCGTCTCTCAGGTGTCGGCATGCATCCCCGTGCTTCGCCTGGCACGCCACAGGAAGAAGGTCCTCTTCTACTGCCACTTCCCTGACCAGCTCCTCACCACGCGCCGCTCTCTCCTGAAGCGTTGCTACCGAGCCCCGCTGGACTGGCTTGAGGAGACCACCACCGGCATGGCCGACCGCGTGCTGGTCAACAGCCGCTTTACTGCCGGGGTCTTCCGTCAGACCTTCCCACGCCTGCAGGGTGTGCACACCGACGTGCTCTACCCCTCTCTCAACCCAGTCTCCTTCGACACACCAATTACTGAGGGGCTGGACGGGCTGATACCTGAGGGACGGAGCCTGGTGTTCTTGTCCATAAACCGCTACGAGCGCAAGAAGGACCTCCCTCTGGCCCTGCATTCATTGGCGTCCCTGTGGGAGCGCCTTGGGGAGGGGGGATTTGTGGGAGAAGGTGCACCTGGTCATGGCGGGGGGCTACGACTCGCGCGTAGTGGAGAACGTGGAGCACTATAAGGAGCTGCGGGCACTGTGCCGCTCCCTAGGGGTGGAGGCTCACCTGACCTTCGTGCGCTCCTTCTCCGACACACAGAAGGTGAGCCTGCTGCGGCGGAGTGTCTGCGTGCTCTACACGCCCGCCAACGAACACTTTGGCATTGTGCCTGTGGAGGCCATGTATTGCTGCTGCCCTGTCATCGGCGTCAACTCGGGAGGCCCGCTGGAGTCTGTCGCTCATGGCGAAACCGGATTCCTCTGTCCGCCTACCCCAGAGAGCTTCTCTGCGGCCATGGAGCAGTTTGTCCGAGAGCCACGGCTCAAGCAGAAGATGGGTCAGGCGGGGAGGGAGCGGGTCATCAAGTGTTTTTCTCAGCAGGCCTTTACCGAGCAACTCAACAGGCACATCGTCAGCCTGACCCAATGATTCCATGGCAACCAGCAAAGCCAGCTCCCCAACAAAGCACATGCATAGACCAAAGCCACAGCTGTTGGCACTCACCACAGGGGCATGGTTGACACCACAGGAGATGCTGACAACTGATTCACTTTTGCTCCATCATTCTGACAAGCTAATGTGTGTGCGCCCAGTGAAAATGAGACTGGTTGAGAGTGCTTTCTTCCAATATCTTTCATGCTGTTAATAGATTCAAATCATATTTATATTCGCCTTATAAAATTTATTTAATCTGCTGCAATTTTTTTTCCTGCATATGCATATAGGGAATTGGAGTTGTGAGATTAAAAATAACATTTTTTTTTAATGTTTACCACAAGGGATTCCAAGGAAGTTTTAAGGTGGATGTGATGTCACAGGAATATCTCTTGAAGACAACTGTTTGCATTGTCTTGGTCTCCTTCTTGGACGTGATGGATGGTTCTGCTCGGAAACTTTGTCCTATTGTTTGTATCCTAGACACTGGTATGTCAGCTTTTCTACCAGGAAGGCCATTGTGTGTGTGTTTGTTTGTGTGTGTGTGTGTGTGTGTGTGTGTGTGTGTGTGTGTGTGTGAGACAGAGTGTGATCATCTGTGTGTGTTCATCTGTGTGTCTGTGTGCATACGCACTGAATTCCTATGGGACCAGTGTTGGAGAACAGACAAGGCTGGTGGAATCTGCCCCCATTAGGGACCAGAGCAGCCACCGCAGCAGAAGGGACAATAGCCCCCCCCTTTTCTCCAACCTCCAATTCTGCTCTGCTCCTGCAAACACGCGCTGCCAACCTAACGAACCGTCTGAGCCTGCCTAAAGAAGCCGTCTGCACATCGATCCCTCCGTCTCCCAGCCTCACGCCAAGCCGTACCCCCCCTCCCCCACACCCAGCTCCCCTCCAGCCATTAGAGCTCCTTGCTCGCAGATCGATAGGGGGGAATTCTGGTGGTCCAGTGGGCAGTTGGGGGTCTGGGTCGATGGTAAGAGTAGAGCGGATGTTTGTGGCGGGGACTGGTCTGGTTTGTTCTTGCAGAGCATTCCTGAAGAAGTTTGGATGGGGGCAGTGAGTACACAGCCTGTAATGGTGGTTTGGAGTTTGTTACTTTCTGTTTTTTTTTTCTCAACCCCTCATAGATTTGTTTTCCTGTTTTGATGCTGAGGCACTGAGGTCATGATTAAATGGGACCACGTATATCCTCTCACATGCACTGGCTTCTGTCTGGGATCTGAATGTATTGATGACCATACTGAATCAGAATGTGTGCATTCATTAAACTTGTGCTCGGAAAGTTTTGTCTGTGTTGCTTGTCCATATCCAAGTCTTACTGTTTGTTGCTAAGATTCTACTTAAAGAGCATACTGCAATTGTGTTGCAGTAGTCAGTGGACAACAGAATTGTTGCGGGATTTTGTAACATTTACAATAAGGCATTGTAAATAGGCAGTTGTGGAAGAAGTATTCAGATCCTGACATCATTAAACTGTGTCAAGCAGCATGTTACTGTTGTAGCTGCTGGAGGTCGAGCTACGTAGTTTGAACTATTTTAAACAGTTGACATATGGGGACACCAAATACACCTGTTTTTAGATTTTGGACTCTTTCTCTAATCTTTACATTTTTGGTGAGATATTGAATCATTTGAACATTTATTGAAATCAAGCCATGGGACAAGTTTAATGGGGGAGATCACTATTTGGTGGAGCTGTTTGCAACTCCTACACATCTGAAATGTCACCCCCTACTACTTTCTTGCTTTTTGTAAGATGTCAGAAGCCAAACTGGCTGGAAGCCACTGGTTTAATGTTTAGTAATGTGTTGTATGCATGAAATGGAAAATACTCAGAAGTACAAGTACCTCAAAACTGTGCTTGCTAAAGGTGCCATAGAATGGAAAAGTGTATTGTACATTATTAGAGTCGAATATGGAGAGTCCTGGACATGGAACTGACATACAATGAACCTCAAACACTGATTTCTCCTTCTTCATAGATGCAACGTTACTGCAAGTATTGACGTGGCAATTGTAAATGTAATTAAATCAATTTTAAGCAAATTCATTTGAGGATTGCATTGCACTTTGTAGATATCCTTCTTATAGTTTTGATTTTATTTAGTCTTGCAGTTTGTTTTTAAATTTTAGTTTAGTTTTAGTTAGTCTTGTGAGTGCATAAGTAGTTTTAGTTAAGTTTTCGTGTTTAGTTGTTCAGGTATTATGAAGAAATCCCTGATTTATAGAACTGAAAAAGGGTCCTTTTTATTAGGCCAGTGTCTCTAAAGAAGTCAAAAAGAACAGGACAAAGTGGTATATTTACCACAGTGCAGATCAAGAGGGAAAACAAACAAAGCTGATTTTACCAGCAATTCTATTTAGTCAAGTCAAGTCAAATTTATTCATAAAGCACATTTAAAAACAACTCACGCTGACCAAAGTGCTGTACAATTAAATCACAATAAAATATCAAAACAAATAGAAAAACAGAAACAAAACAATTAGATCACAAAAAAAAATCAAATAGAAAAACAGAAGCAACACACTCAACTAAGCATCTACACATCAAAGAACAGAAACACCTCTAACAGAAAAGCAAATATACAAATTATCAACTAAAATCAGGGGGATCCAAATGCTAAGGAATAAAAGTAGGTTTTGAGCCTGGACTTGAAGGAGTCAATAGAGGGTAAAAGTTGGTAAAAAAAGACAGTAATGAGTCAAATAGAATAGCACTATGATCAGACAGGCATCAATTACTTCCATGTTGCAGATTGGTTTACCACACGATAAGACTAGGTCGAGTGTATGGCCGCCCTAGCTTGTGTGTAGGGCCAGTGGTAAACTGAGTCAGATTAAAAGATTCAATTAGATGCATAAATTCACTCACAAGAGGCTTAGAGGGACAGCAAACATGAATATTAAAGTCCCCAAGGATTAAGATGCGATCAAAGTTGGGCATGGTATTGGAAAGAAAGTCTGCAAATTCTGGAATAAAGTCTCTATTTATCTTTGGCGGACGATACACATATTTAGTTTTAGTTTGTGTGGCATTGTTAATTGTACTTTTTATTTCGTTTTTTAAAACTGATTTTTATTTTTATTTCAGTTAACAAAATAATTTTTTCACTGCTAGTTTTAGTTTTAGTCTTAGTTTTCATGAACTATAATAACCCTGGTGTAGCCTATCTGCATTGCCAAAAGGCACTTTCGTATTGCGTACAACTGACCTTCAGGAATAACAGAACTCATCGCTCATTGTGGCCATTTGACTGTGACATCTGTAGTCAAGTAGGCTAGGTCCAACAGCAAAAGTTTAAATCAATGTTACCGGAAAGTGGACTAATAAAGTAACAAAACATGATGGAATATCCTACTCACTGATGTGTATGACGTAGAGAGGACATGTATCAATCTGATTTGCCATTGATGTAAAGTGACATTGTAAAAAAACTGATGTACACCCATATTCAGAGAAAAATTACACTGAGAAGTGTAAGGGGGAGGGGGCGTGGCGGTGGCGGTTAGTGATCGACCCTGATAATTTCACAGTTTTAAGTGTTATAGGCAGAATATGTGTGCGGGGAGGGGGCGTGGCGGCGGTTACAAACATGAAAAAAAAAGGGTACGGTACTGTAAAATGTTTGGGAACCACAAGCCTTGCAGTGTGATGTTCAATGCAGTGTGATGTTCATCACAAAGGAAAACAACAGATACTTCAAATCCTCAAATACCTCAAACCTCCCAGGCTGCAGGGTCTGCTGGGCATTGCTGCGCACTCGCGGCTGATATTTGTGCCAGTCCAGTCTTGGACGAGACACAGGCCTCACTCGGTCGCCCTCACCGAGCTGGTGAGATTGGGGCTCCTCCCGTCCCCTCAGGCCAGCTGAGGTGTTCCCATTGGCCGAGACGATGACTGATTTTGGTCTGTGGATAGAAGATGAAATGATGACTCAAAATTAGCAAGTGTAACAACATAAAACCTGCAGGCGTCCACTACAACTCCTTTAGGATGTTAAGGCCATCTGAAAATGTTGAACTCACCGCAGTCCCTCTTTGCTCAACTCCTGGAACAATTTCACCAGCGAAGAGGCCTAGGTCATCTGCATCGTCAGCTGTTGTGAGCCCCTCTGGCTAACCAGCCGAGCAGCCTCTTCCTCGTCTCCTCCTCCAGCCGGTCTCTCTCTGCTAGGGTTACATTTTCATGCCTCCCAGGCTGCGAGGTCTGCTGCTCTTCCCTGCGCACTCGTGTCTGGTACTTGTACCAGTCCAGCCTCGGACGAAACACAGGCCTTGTATTGAGGGAGGTCTTTGTCTCCAGAGACTTAATGTTAGCATCTGCGCTTGAATTTGCCATGTCTAGAGACACCACCACAACTGCAACACTAGCACCTCCGTCCATTCTCTCCCCAGTTCTCTCCTTCCCCTCATCCAGAGACATATCCTTCATCTCGGCACTCTGCACCTCAGGGATGGCCATCACAAGGTTCTTCAACCTTGTTTCTTCAACATCCTTTCTATTCCTGTCGGCCATCTCCTTCTTCTGGCGCTTGGCCTCCTTCCTCAACTTTTTCTTGCTCAGGGTCTTGCCGGCTTTCTCCATCCTCTGCTTTTTTCTCTTTCTCTCTGCCTCCACCTCTGACCTCAATGTCTTGCCCTCCGACTCCTCGTTGGGCATTGGTAGGCAGCAGCTAAAAAGATCACACAGCTTCATATTTCACAACTATCCTCTTTGAAAACTCAAATTAGACTGAGCAGCTCTTTGGAAATCACTGAAGATTCTACTTCGTCTCAGAATGCAAGTAAACATTCCATGTGAGGTTGCCATGGCTAAAATGTGTTCTTTTAAATCTGGGGCAGCAACAAAGGGTTTAGAATGTTCATGTTATACTGCCCAACCCACTATTTATTCCTCTTTTTTTTTTACTTTTCACTTACTATTCTAAAAAACATGAAGCGAAAGGCTCAACTGAAACCAATAACAGCAACAAATCATGCTGCTAAATGAACAAAACTTACATAAAATGTTGTCTTATAAACAGAAATGATTTCAGTCTGCACCTTGAAACGAGGAGGCTGGTTCCAAAACAGTAGAAAACTAGCGAAAGCTAACGAGCAGTAACGTTAGTGGCGTAGATCTGTCGGAGTACAATATGTATGATTTATTTTTTCTTGGTCGCAGGTTGCTAGGTGGATTTCGTGGGGCACATCTAAAACTGCCCAATCTCCCAAAGTAAACTTTGGCCTGTGTCGCTCACGCTCATTGGTGTTTCCATAGCAACAGTCTTATGTTTGCAGCGCTGCCCCAGAAGTGGAGGGACAGCAGAGAGCAGGCAGCATTTCACAGAGCAAGCACAAACACAGAAACACACACGAATCAAATTACTCCAAAACAGCACTATAATGCTTTTGAGTCTAGTCTATTCACACACACATTTACAATTGAATCGCTACTTTGCATATTAAATTAAATAAGATATACAGTATTTTGCCACAAAGCACAGATGTATTGAGTTTTCTGCACCACAGTGCCATCTGGATCTGGTGGGCGCAGTGCCCCATGTGCCCCGAATGTAGAAACTCCACTGCTAACGTCAAACACCAAGTACAGCCCCAAAAACATTATGATAGCTCCACATCGATGATAGCACAATGGGCAAAATGCGAACACACACGTCTGACACACAACATAGATTTCAGTCACACCTGTCTGTGCCATTAAACACAAAAATACCAAACACATCTGTGAAAAACATACATACAGTGCCCTCCACAATTATTGGCACCCTTAGTGAATATGAGCAAAACAGGCTATGAAAAAATATGTCTTTGCTGTTTATCCTCTTGGTCTTTCACTCAAAATATTCACAAAATCTTACCTTTTCATTGAAGTAAAATTATTGAAAAAAAAATGACCGCAACTCAGACTGCCCACGGTTTCTTTAAAGGTCGCAATTGAAATATGGCTGCCGCTAAGTGGTTTTACTGTTGTAGGCCTACGTATTTGTTCAACCAATATAATTGTTCTCTGTTGATCTTCACTGAACCACATATACTATAATATACAGGTATTTGTGAACAAATGCTATTATTTTCCCAAACTTTCTGGCTCTATTTATTTTCCACAAACTTTTCCCAGCCTGGAAATTGCTATTTTCAAATTCCATGACTTTTCCAGGTTTTTCATGACCAAACCCAGACCAAAAGGCCTGCTACACTTTTGTCGTAGCTAAGAATGTAGCCTAGTTACGAATGCGGGGCAAGCTCTTGGCCATCATGGGCAATGTCAATTACCCCCTCCACCATGTCCTGGCAGGACAGTCCAGTAGCCTCCGTAGCGGGCGGCTCAACACGCTACGTTCTCGGACTAAGCGTCTTAGGAGGTCCTTTCTCCCAGCTGTCATAAAACTATAACTATATGACTACACTGTTTTGCACTATACATCCTACATCCTACACTGTACATAACTGTATTGTATTGTTTGTTTGTATTGTCTGTACATATTGTTTGTAATTATTGTAAATATGAGAGAGCTGCAAGATACCAGAATTTCCCCACGGGATTAATAAAGTATTTATCTATCTATCTATCTATCTATCTAGTTCTTCTTTTTTTCACAGTAAATTGTCAATCCAAGTTGCAGTGACAGCAATATGTACACCCCCCCCCCCCCCCACACACACATTATCTCCCCATTCTTTTTCCTTACATTTTCCCTCCACTCTCCTCTTCATCCTCTTTAGTGAAACTGAATTCCTCTGACAGACATGATGCTGTCTGCACTGGCTGTTTTTGTGTGTGTGGCTAGTGCTTGGAATGGATGGATGGAATGGGAGGATGTTCTGACGCACTTGCGCCGTTATCTCCTCCAAGGCCCTCAAATTCATTTGGTCACGCTCTGTATTCACGTCTCAGAGATTCTCAGTTCCGTTGCTGTCCAGCAAAAGGTTTTGTACCAAATTAGGCTGCATCAGGCCTGCGCATGGGAGATGGTGGGAGGCAGAGGGGAATACATTGGGGGAGGCTGGAGCACACGTTGTGGCTAAGAGGTGGAGGCAGGCTTAGTGACGCTTAGTCCTGAAATGATGTAGGCCAGGGCTTCAGAATGCTCCACCACTTTGGCAGAGGGCCTGCAGTATGACAACAGGACAACATAACAGGTATAAACGACAGTGAACTATGTTAAACTTGATTCAGGTCTTGTGTGCACTGTACTGCACAGTTCTTACATTCTTCCTCTTTTTCCACCCTCATCCTCCGAAGAGAAGGAGTCCCGATCAGCGGCCCTCACCAGTTTTTTTTCTTGCTACGTCATAAGAATCTGTTGGGAGAAACATTAGTTGAACAAGTTACCATATATGGAAATGCAATGGCACTAGGACGGATCACATTCGGACTCCAACTGTCTCTCTCTCTCCCTCTGTGTGTGTGTGTTTTCAGGAGGAGGGTCTCATCATATGTCTTCAGCACCCTGACAAGATGCTCCCCCATGTATCATCAGGGTCTTCCTGGTTTTGCACAGCCAGCCTGGCCTTTTGTGCTTTTACATGGTGGCCAGAATGACACTGTTTGGTCAACACTTCCTCCTCATTTATTTCTGAAAAAGGAGGATCTAATGATGAGAACTGATTGTAATTTATGATCGACTGAATTGATGATTCATGATTGAATAACCAGTAAGTGCATATGTTTTAGAGTGCTACTATGTGGTTCAGACAGTATGTTACAACTCCATCTGTGTAAGGCATTGTAACTCCTTAGGTCTCAATGTTGTTCTTAGATAAAGTTACAGCCTCTGCAAAGAGATCTTCCCAGAATTTCCCAGAATAATAGAGTCCACTGGGGAAGTGAAAATAGCTGTTGGAGTAAAGATGTTCTGGCTAAAAAGTATGTACAGCCATCTGCTTTAAATATTTGTTTCATTTTGAATGTGGTGTGACCACACAAAATTATGTCAATAATGATTGCCACCGTGAACTGATAACGTGAACTTGTTGCAGTTATAGTGGGAGAGTGGACTTTGTGAGAATGGACAGTGCATCGTGGTGCCTTAGCAAAAAGGGCACTTGTGCACCGACTTTGACTGACACCGCTAATGTTTAGAATAGAATAGAATAGAATAGACTTTATTTGTCATTGTGCATTGGATACACAACGAAATTTGTTTGTGCAACCACTAAAAAAAGTGCAGTTGTGCGGTGGAGGGTATGAGGGTTGTGTGATTGTTTAGTTCTGTGATGGCCCTGGGGATGAAACTGTTCTGCAGTCTGGAGGTGCGGGCTGTAGTGGCCCGGTAGCGCCTGCCAGAGGGTAGCAGGGTGAAGAGATGGTTTTGCGGGGTGAGTCTCATCCTTCAAAATGCCACATGCTCGGCGGAGGCAGCGTGTCCTAAAGATGTCGTCCAGGGGAGGCAGTGAAAGTCCAATTATTCTCTCTGCAGACCTTATGACCTGACTGAGGGATTTCCTGTCCTTGTCTGTGCAGTTGACATACCATGCAGTGATACAGTATGTTTAGGGCTTGTTCGCAATTTCTTGCGATGGCTGGTTTGGCTTTCTGAATTTTCTTTCCAATTGATACAGTTTCAAATGGGAAGGCAGACATTTTGGTAAGTGGCTAGGTGAAACTACGAAATCCCCATAAATGACTGAAACATTTTGAAAAACAAAACAACTAAACAGTAGAGACCTTCTCTGTGTAGTGTTCCAGTAAATGTGTATTTACATAGAAGGGCCAACATGCAGCAGGAGAGAGTGGTCAAGCATAGCATCAAGCAGTGTGTTTTTGGGCACACTGTGACCAGTATAAAGGAGAAACGTTAGAAATTCAGTGGCTTTCCAACGATCAACTTCTCAGTGATGTTCCCTTTCTAACAAATTTTTTGGCCAACTTTTTCCAAATTGGCCCGGTTTGTCTGAGATGGCAGTTACTGACTGGTTTGTCTGAGATGGCAGTTACTGACTGGTTTGTCTGAGATGGCAGTTACTGACTGGTTTGTCTGAGATGGCAGTTACTGACTGGTTTGTCTGAGATGGCAAGTTACTGACTGGTTTGTCTGAGATGGGCAGTTACTGACTGGTTTGTCTGAGATGGCAGTTACTGACTGGTTTGTCTGAGATGGCAGTTAACTGAACTGGTTTGTTGAGATGGCTACTGACTGGTTTGTTCTGAGATGGCAGTTACTGACTGGTTTGTCTGAGATGGCAGTTACTGACTGGTTTGTCTGAGATGGCAGTTACTGACTGGTTTGTCTGAGATGGCAGTTACTGACTGGTTTGTCTGAGATGGCAGTTACTGACTGGTTTGTCTGAGATGGCAGTTACTGACTGGTTTGTCTGAGATGGCAGTTACTGACTGGTTGCCAATCCTTGATTGAAGAGGGCCTCACAACCGCAGCCAAATGAGCTTCCTCGTGCTGTGTGATTTTATAGACTTTTTGACAGTTGGAGCCAGATCATCTTAAATTACAACAACTTTAATTTACTTCATGTTGTTGTCGAGATCAAAAGCGAGTAGCTAGTATAGGTAACGTTAGCTACTAGCAAGCTTCAAGTAGCTAGCATAGCTAACCAGACAACATGACCATGTGTCTATTTAAATGGAGAATAATTTTATTTTCCTGCCTGAAATAGCTCTACGTATAGCTCATATAACTCTACGATATAAGATGCACCTTTGTCAAGTACATTTTAATTTCTTATTTCATCAACAAGACATAACTCATAAGCTAACTACTTCAGTTGCTTATATATAAAAATCATGAATACAGACAGATGTGACAGGAAATTATGACCAATCGGGATAATCAAATGCAAGATATTTCGTGGGAACAATTTATTTATCTTCATTGAAGGCTCTGGGTTAGTGGGACGAATATTATTGTTTATTAATTATTAATTATTGTTATTGTTACTGTTTTATTGTTATTTAGCAGCGTTTTCTGAAGAGCCATTTTCGAATTGCTATAACTAGAAAAGTATTTAAGCTAGCTCCTTCAAACTATCTAGGCTTAAAATCTGATACCATTACTTGAAGAATATGGACTTCCAAGGGTGTGGCTTGGGTATATCATAGTATTCGGGGTGCTTGAATTTGCTCGAAAATTTTACTCTACGCTCTGTTGCAGCATCTTTGAAGGCCTGTGGAATGTCACTCAGCACCCTATTAACCCCCAAATGACTCTAAAGTTCTATTATTGGTTTGTGCATCGTTCAAATGGTCGCAAAATAAACATCTGAGGATTCTAAAGGATCTTTATCATCAGGGGGCAGTAGCTAACCTTTGCCTCCGAATCAATGTTCTTTTGATTGAATTTCCTGGAGCTCATCGGTGCCATCACTGTCATTGTCTTCATATTGGATCCCCAAGATTTGCTAGCTGTTGTATCTATTTAACTTTACAATGGTGTACAGAGTTTGGGCATTTACAAAAAAAAATTTATTTCAAAATCTGCAAAGAAACACAGCAAAGGTGCGAATAAAAATAAAAAGACCTTTTCACTCTTAACAGGCTATGTCCTCAACCTGATGGCAGTTGTCTTTGAGGTTGACCCTATCCCTCTTCCTTACGTGGAGGCCGGACTCCTGTGCCTCAGGACCTGTCTGCTCAGCATGATAGACCTCCCATGGAGCTAACCAGTCAAGGGGAGGTCTGAACCAGATGTACTGCCCTGCAGCATCAGGAAACTCCCTTCTTATAAGCAGCATCACACATGATGGGATGACAACACGTACATTTAATCCAAGGAAACCCCAGCACAAGCTGACAAACCACCTGCAGGCCAAATGTCTGCATTGACTGTGGGGAGAGGGAAAGGAGGAGAGCACATATTGTTTGTTTTAGTATTTATTTGGTTCAGTGTTTATTATTGGCTAATTTTTGTTATTGTATGATGCTGAGGCACAATAAAGGTGTCACATCAGTCAGTATGTTCATCATTATTACGAGTTCCTTCAGTTCTAACCTAGATCAGACATTATGGCTGTGCAATGCGCTGAACTCATAATGTAATATGGATGGAACAGAGCCACATTTGATTTACACAACTGGTACCAACTGTGTCAGGTTGGCCTTGTAGAATATACGTATATTTGGGAAGACTGGGTCAAGGACAGGATGGTAAGTCATGCATGATATATGGATATATATATGATATATATGTAAGGAACTTGACACATTCTTCGTGTGACCTGCAAAAAGAAAAGATTACACTGGTCTTTCATACTTTTGAAGTAGGAGAAAGCACATATAGAAAGTGAATTTGTATCTAGTTTAGTTACCTGTGGTATTTCCCCGCAACAGTTTATTTTCTCTCTCAAAGGGCATGTGAGCAAGGTTTTCACAAGTGCACCTGGTGAGGAAAAAAATATATTGATAGCCATTGATGTAAGAATATGTATTCAGTGGTGTATAAAGTACCCAAAAGCAATACTTAAAGATACCTTACTGGAAAATGACTCAAGTAAAAGTAAAAGTAACCTTTTAGAATACTACTTGAGTAAAAGTCTTAAAGTATCTGATCTTTACTGTACTTAAGTATCAAAAGTAAGTTTCTGATATTAAATGTACTTAAGTATTGAAAGTAAAAGTACAAGTAAATGCTGTTAATAAAAAAGCAAAGGGTCAGAATTTTGAGAATTATGAAGTTTATTCCGACTAGAATGAGCATACTTATAAACTGGCCCTTATTTGAACACAATTTTAACACAATAGGCAATACTAAAGCAGCACATTGTAACATTTTGTAAATGGGCAACCAACTCCTGAGTATCCCAAGTCCTAAGGCACAACCTGAAAGCAATAACCTGGCGATCTGATACAAAGCCATGGCATTAACTTCAGGATCATCAGTTTTACAAGCAAGCTATCAGTACAGTGACTGTGAAATACTTTCAGCAACATGCACACACATCCCTTGAACAATAACGTTACTAGCAGCTATCTTGCTCCACACTGCTACGTTACTGTACTGTACTTTAGATTGTCACCATCCTAGCTAGTTAGCTAGATACCTCGCCAGAGATGGAATAAAGAATAATAATAATCTTTGTAGGTAGCTAGCTTGAAATATTATATACAGATCTTACCCAGCGGTGAAAGAACATGACTAGTCTACAGTGCTGGTGGCATTTAATGAAGAGGTCGTGGGGTTTCTCATTTTTTGATTGAGACCTGTATGCTTTTGCTTCGATTATTGTTGTGTCCCCTTCGTTGTTGATCTTAATGTTTTGGATATATCCTTCCACTGCATATTGCAGTCCATTTTGCCTTGTTCTGGAGGATAGCGCGGAGATATTACTCCAAAAAGAATCACTGACACTGACAGACAGTGTTGTGCATGAACGAGTTCAAAAGACGTAGCAACACTAACTAAGGGGGCGGGGCTTTTGAGAACGGTCAATAGCGCGTTAACGTGCGCTAGGACCACTGATTCGCCAAACCTGCTTGCAGTCTGTGTTCTACCACAGTCCCCGTCGTTGGTCTCATCACTCTCATGATTCATTTTTTTTCTAAAGATGATTTGAATTTGTAACGAGTAACGAAGGTTTCAGGGGAAATGTATCGGAGTAAAAGTATCAGTTTTCTTTGCAAAATGTAGCGAAGTAAAAGTAAAAGTAAACAGAAATATAAGTAGTAAAGTAAAGTACAGATATCCAAAACAACTACTTAAGTACAGTAACGAAGTATTTCTACTTCGTTACTATACAACACTGTGTATTACTCACAGGCTAAGAAGTTAAGTCCTAATCAGGTAACCTATGCAGTGGGGGAGTAGTAAACAACATCAAGAAGTCTAATACTGACATTGACAAGAGGCTTCTGGACTGTACTGCCTGTACTTTTGTTTAGCTGAACAAATACTTGATACTGAAGTCATATCATTTGAAAGCAGCACTCACAATTAATTACAAACAACACATTTATGAACTGACACGCCCGGCTTACTGTTGATAAAAAAATGCATGATTGCTAGCATTGTTAAATCAATTGATGACTGAACTGCAAAATAAGTACAATGCAAGTACACTTAAGTGATACTGGTTCATACTGATGTCCATTAGATGCACACTGTGAAATAACCAAGTAGTGGATGTCTGTCGAGGGAATGGGGTAGGTCTTCATATCTCTGTTATTAGAAACAAGCCACTCCAAACCTCCTTTCTGTTTTCAGATTCAGTTCTACCAACACACACTTTATTAGGTACACCTATAATCCGGGTTGTTAATGCAAATTTCCAGTCAGTCAATCATGTGGGAGCAACTCAGTGCATAAGACCATGTCAGGAGGCTCAGTTTAGAATGAGGAAGAAATCTGATTTCAGTGACCGTGGAGTGGTGGTGCCAGGCAGGGTCTCAGAAACGGCTGAACTCTTGATATTTTCTTGCAGCCTCTAGTCTATAAAGTAAACAGCTGAACTCATGATATTTTCTTGCAGTCTTAAGTTTATAAAGTAAACAGTCTCAGTTAACACAAAATCTAGTGAGCATCAGTAGGTGAAAACACCTTGTTGATGAGAGAGGTCAGAAGAAAATGGCCATACTGGTTCAAGTTGACAGGAAGGTGACAGTAATGTTACACCAGTGGTGTGCAAAAGAGCATGTCTGAACACATGTCCAACGGGCGGGCTACAGCAACAGCAAGACCACACTAGATTTCACAACTGTCAGCAAAGAACAGGAAACGGAGGCTGCAGTGGGTACAGGCTGACCAACACCGGATAGTGGAGGACTGAAAATCATTGCCTGACCTGACGAATCTCAAGTTTCTGCTGCAACATGCAGACGGTGGAGTCAGAATTTGGTGTAACAAAATGAATCCATACTGCCCTCGGATGTCAGCGGTTCTAGCTGGTGGTTCTGCAATGGTATTGGAAATATTTCCTTCACATAAATGATGCCCCTTCATACCAATTGAGCATTGTTCAAATTGCCACAGCCTGCCTGAGTATTGTTGCTGACCATGTACATCCCATGTATGGCCCCAATCTACCCATTCATCTAATGAAGCATCTTTAGTATGGGGTGGAATGGGACGTCCACAGCATCAATGTGCATCCAACAAATCCACAGCACCTATAATGCAATCATGCCAATGTGTACCAGAATCTCTAAAAAAATTTTTTCAGGAGCTACAGGACAACGTCAGGCTTTTATAAGAGCATATCCTACCCGGTAGGCCACTAGAATAGTGTACCTTACGACGTGGCCAATGAGTGTATGTTCTGAGGGCAGACGGCTGCTGTGAGGGCAGTAGGCTGGTGTCTGACCTACTATGCCTTATAAAAGTTTAGCTTTTCTGAAGAAAATGGTCAATTGTATAATAGATGTAAAAAGGAGGATTATCTTCTTCCTTTGCTATCTAAATACTTGATTGCTGTGCTGAATAAACTGGGCTGCTATCTAGCAGTGTTCTTTCTGCATGTTTGCACACATCTACCTCTTCTCAGTTTCTCCGCTATGGGCCTTGGTGACATCAGCCTTCACCCCAGTTGAGCAACAAAGTCCAACCTCACTTGTCAACAGTTAAGTGTGAATGTACTCACATGCTCTGACTTTGGTAACTCACTCCTAAAGCCTGGTCCAGCCAGTACAGAAGAAGAGGTTCCAAAGTCAATCCGCCTTTTCAGTTTAAGACTTCATTGATGGCTTTTAGCACCAATAGTTAGAATACATAGACATAGAGTTCAGAACCTTTGATGGCAAGTTCTTTGTCCAGATGTTTCCCAGTTGCATCACCAAAAAGAGCTCACTCTTTGCTTCAGCGAACACTAACTCATGCTGATATGTATGGGCATGTTGGTGTCTTAAAACTAGTTGTTTTACTGTCTCTATTGTACTTGCCATATGTTTGTCCATTTTGTCAGTGAACTCCAGCAGCATTACTGCAGCGGGTGAGAGAGAGAAACTAAACATATTTAGTGGAAGATAACCAGCCCACAGCATGGGAACCCCCAGCAGAATGAAACTACCCCCTGGGAGTACAGCCGTGCTACAGCAGGCATGTGTAACGCATGGCATGACTCATTAAGCCTGATGATTCATGCACTCATCTGTACCAACTAGTAGGACAATTATTATTATAAATGACGGTCTATTTTATGCTCATAAAGTCTGCCTTATCCCTCCCTTCAATACACCCTTTGCCAGAGAACCATTTTCTTATCAGAAAGTACTGCCTTATCTCTGTAGTTACACGTGAAGACATGTTTTGGTGTAACAAAGATGAATTATTCTGCTCACATTTTCATACATATGTATTAGTTTGATGTGTTTCATGCTCAACATCCCTGATAAGAATCCTAGCGGCAGCTTCTCACTTGTTTAAATTTTAAAATAAAGAAATTGCTGGTGCTTCAGAACTGGTTATCTCAAGAAAGAGGTCTGTCTCATTGAGTAAAAGACAGAGAGACAGGAGGCGAGAGAGTCACTTCAAATACAATGGTCGGGTCAATAGCACTCTTCATGGGGATCAATATCTGCCGCTACCAGAGCGCTACCTCGAACGCCATCCCAGACTTCTTTTGAAAGTGAAGGAGGACCTACACATGGGCACCCCAACTTCTGAGCAGACATATACTTTAAATATTTTACATAACTGCCTCACGCAATTTCTATGGGTAGCTGTGCAGTTGAGCCCGAGAGGCACAAGAGACCCGCATTTTGTGTGTCCTGGAAACCGGTGATAACGAACGAGGTGCTGGGGCGCTTCGCGGGCATATACCTTTAATTAATGATCCTGGGGGTGTTTTTTTAAATAGGCTTTAATGCGGTAACGGGAGACGGTCAGAGGCATTGCCACACGACCCAGCATTCGTTTTGTTGGCAGTTTGAGGTCATAAGCCCTTGTGTCCGCTCATTAGCACTCACAGGTATTAAATATGAAGGCGTATTTTTATCCAGCCCGCTGATTACGCTTTAATCATGCATTAAAACCCAGAGAATAGGCTACGAGAAACACAAACACGTAAATCAAACGCCTGGATACTAAACCAGGTCAGGTAGCATAACCTTGGAGAACAACAAGGTTAAGTGACAGCCTTATGAAGTATGTGTCCGCACGTGTTTTGTGTTTAGGGCATGTATAAACACACTGAAAGTAAGTCTATGGCTTTGGCCACCTTGCCAGGCTGACGGGTGAAATTAAAGAGATCTCCATTTGTATTCACATGCAGACTTGTGCCATCCTCTCACGTGGAAGTTGGAACACGTTAACAAATTATGGATTTCAGCTTTTTACTGCTTCCATAAAACACTGGGGTGGATTAGCATATATCTCGTAAGGGTTATCCGTGATTTACACGTGTAGCGTAAAACAATCTCAGGGGGAGTTTTTAATAAAGCAATCAATAACGTGCGCGCGTGGCCGCATAACGGGCGCAGTGATGGCTCTATAAAAATATAAATTACGTGCCGGGGTGAAGACACATTATACTTAATACAGGAACGTAGAGGAGTTTGTTAAAGACACTCCTATGTTGTTGTTTTTTTTTGTTTGTTCATACATGCTTCTTTTCAATGGCGAAGATCCAAATCGCTTTTGGTAGGAAAACGTGTCCTAAGCGGACAGTTTCCCCCTATGAGTGGTTGTGATGATGCGAGGTTGGGGGTAGGTGGGTGCGGTATGAATGGCTTTAGGTAATCTGGCAGGTATCCAGTTCTCAGTGAGCTGTCAGTCAGGCAGCGGCACACTGCATATTCCCTAATCATACTCTCTCTCTCCCTCACACACACACACAGAGAGAGAGAGAGAGGGAGAGAGAGAGAGAGACAGAGTGAACCTCCTAGTCCTATCACCCCCCCCCCCCCCATCCCGAGACCCCCATCAGTCACCCCTCCCCTGAATACACTACATGAATCTACCCCTCAGCACGGCGTACCCCCACCCCCACCCCCCCCACACACAAATGTACATGCATTCATGTAGAAAAGCTCATCTAAGTCATTCATCTCCGTTTGGCTGTGTCTGCATGTGTGTGTCTACATGTGTGTCTTTTGTCAATTGTCTGCCTGGCATCATGGGAATATGTCCCCCAACCGTCCTCGTGCGACAGCGATGCCAGCGAGCCCAGGGCCCAGCTGGAGAAGGCTTCACCTGAGCAGCAGCGGAGGGGGGCAGGAGGGGGTCATGTCAATCAATCGGGGGTGTGAGCGGCTCATTTAGCAAGAGACAAAGCCATGGCACTCACTCAAAGCAGCTCAGAGGTGGTGCTGCTGATTGAGTCCAGGGTGTGTGTGTGTGTGTGTGTGCGTGTGTGTGTGTGTGTGTGTGTGTGTGAGAGAGAGAGAGAGAGAGAAAGAGAGAGAGACAGAGAGAGAGAGAGAGACAGTGAGAGAGTTTCACTGATTGAGCTGTCAGGTCCAAAGCTGTAGACGATGATTAATCCCCAGGACAAACAATAACAAACAATAACATCCATCCAATCATCATTAATATGCTAATGACCATTATCAATATGCTAATGGACATTATCAATACACCCGGTAATGGAGGCGTCAGGATTAACAAGGGCCAACAAGGTGCCAGAACACACACACACACACACACACACACACACACACACACACTACAGACTCGCCTGGTTTGATACTCTCATTGAATAATACAGCATGTTAAAGTGTTTGCGCATTAGTGTGCCTGTGGGTGTGAGAGTCTGTATGTTGTTAAAGGAATATTTATGCTCAGGTATTAATTAAGAGTCACCAGGTTAAGATAGTTGATTATTCATTTTAAGAGGAGGAGGAATAGATGCAAAGAAACGAGAGGCGGGGGTGACAGGAAAAGGACTATGCTACTAGCGCTAATGGTCAGAAATGAACTTTGTATTTTTTTTCTACCTGTTTTTGTTCAGTTAATACTCTGTACCTGTTATTGTTCAGACTATATGCACACATATGCCCCTGTTCCTCTCGAGTTGACATCTTTAAAAAAATATGAGGTGATTATATAATAAATATAATTAGTTGGTCTGGAGAAAAAATGAAAATTTCTTGGGATAAAATTCAGATACTGTTTTTATACTTGAAAGACATAGATTCATTACATCTGCTGGCATTGAATTTTCATTTACACATTATTTAAAAAAACATATATTTTTCCTTTTTTACAACACCAAATGCACCTCTGCTTTTGTCACAATACAAATATTTAAGCATTTTGTTACATTGGTATTTCTGTGAGTTTTTCCTTTTTATTATACGGCTCCTCAGAATGCTGCAAAAAGTTCCATTGATTCGAAGGGGCCACCCTAACATTTGGAGGTCTGATATTTCTTTATAATGACCGCTGCAAAAAATGTATGACCGCTGTCATCGGCAACGGGTTTTATGCTTCTAATTCACATCTTTCATATCATTCTGCAAGTCTGTTCAAGTTACCGATTACATTTTCGGCATGAACAGAGCATCATTGGCTGCCTGTGTCCCCCCACAACCATATACCTTTTTGTAGTCAACCATTGTGAGTTGCACTGAAATTATGAAGAAAATCCACGATAAATCCTACCCAGCTCCACAAGCGAGGGGTTGTTGTGAAGGCAAATTACACTACAACAGTGTAAAAAAAAAAGCAATCTCTGCCCACCGCTCACCATCTCTGTTCTTCTTTGGTTTGTTTGACAGCTTGCTTTCTTCCTGGAACCATCTTCACCTCCCGTGTAGTTAGCCTGGGGCGGGAGGAGGGGGGGTTGGGAGACAGACATGAGCGCGAGGAATAGAGAAGAACGAGAGTGATAGATAGAGATTCCCGCTGGGTCCCAGGACCTGGAGCTATTTCTTAATCTGTCCATCCTATCCTCTTCCCCACTGTTCTGTTCCACCTGTGTGTGTGTGGCAGGTGGAACCATGTGTGGGTGTCTGTGTGTGTATATATAACTGCACTGGTATATTTTGTGAATGTATGCATATGACTGTGTGACATGTGTGTGACATGTGCTGTGTATGTATACCTCTGTGTGGGTGGGTGTATGTGCTTAAAATGATGTGTGTGTAAAGCCTTTCTGCACATGTACCTATTGCTATGTGTGTGGAGATGGGTGTTTCTCTAGGGTGATTTCAGTGGCTTAACCTGCAGTATGGTTGTAATTAACTGGGCTAATTATTGGCAGGCAGGGGCCTGGACGCCCAAGAGGGGTCCCTCACCTGCCCGCTCAGATAATCACAGCTTAGGGGCCTGTCATTGTGTGTGTGTATGTGTGTGTGTGTGAGAGAGAGGGGCAGTGCACATCTGCAGTATGCTTGTATGTATGTATAAGCGTAGGTTACACTGCTGACTACAGTGCCACCTAGTGATTCGATTTGGAAGTGATAATCTGTTAAAGTAACTCCCATAGACTGCCCTTCCTATGTTATCCACTCTTCTCCTCACTCAGTTATAGTCCTGTATACTCTCTTCTCCTCCTCCTCTCTTCTCCTCCTCCTCTCTTCACCTCCTCCTCTCTTCTCCACACTCAGTTATAGTCCTGTATCCTCTCTTCACCTCCTCCTCTCTTCACCTCCTCCTCTCTTCTCCTCACTCAGTTATAGTCCTGTATCCTCTCTTCACCTCCTCCTCTCTTCACCTCCTCTCTTCTCCACACTCAGTTATAGTCCTGTATCCTCTCTTCTCCTCCTCCTCTCTTCACCTCCTCCTCTCTTCTCCTCCTCCTCTCTTCTCCTCACTCAGTTATAGTCCTGTATACTCTCTTCACCTCCTCCTCTCTTCTCCTCCTCCTCTCCTCACTCAGTTATAATCCTGTATCCTCTCTTCTCCTCCTCCTCTCTTCTCCTCCTCCTCTCTTCACCTCCTTCTGTCCCCCTAGCCGTTGGAGTCATTCAGCTCCTCTCCTTCTCTCCTGCCTGTGCTGCTGTATCTGTCCTCCCCTCCTTTTGCGGTCATCAATCACTCACTCATCACGTCCATTTCATTCATTCATGTGTTCTGCCAGGCTTTATTCTCATATTTCCTTAAGGACCATTGTGTAGTCACACTTCTATTCTAACCGTTTTCATGGGACTGTGCGTGTGTGTGTGTGTGTGTGTCTATCAGTTGAATCATTGCTAGCTGTATATCCTCTACGACTTTATAGGGACCAATTAAAGTGGAATCTGCAGCAACATCTCTTTTACTACAGATTATCCCCTATATATATGCAATTCATAGTCACACACACACACGCACACGCACACGCACACGCACACGCACACGCACACGCACACGCACACGCACACACACACACACGTGTTAGTGCATCCATCACACCACTGTGAAGCTGTATGTGTGTGTATGCTGCACAGTGTCATCTATCTTTAGTATAGATGGTCTGGTTAGGAAAGTTATAAGTGATGATTATAGCCTTGTGTGTATATTTGTGTGTGTGAGAGAGTGTATACTAAGTGATGATTGTAGCCTTGTGTGTATATGTGTGTGTAAGAGAGTGTAAACGAAGTGTGTAGCCATAAACTCTGAATGAGGGTAATGTCTATATCAGTAACTATAATGTGTGTGATAATACTAGGTCATTTTGAGAGAGTGAGCACGAGTTTGTGTGTGTGTGTGTGTGTGTGCGCTGTATGTGTGCTCATTGGAGCTAATTCCTGTCAGTAGACTGATGCATTGTACAGTGGTTCAATCTTTTACACATGTAGCATGATTTATAACCAAGATCGAGCTCATAGTATGGCAAAGATACTCACAGATCTACTACACCGTTTTCTGTTAGCTCATGCATTCCAGAATGGTTTCAAATGCTCCAACAAAGCCTTTAGGCTCGCTCAGTACCACTACTACAGTGGCATGGGTCCTACAGCAAGTACTCAAGCTTAGTAACCACGATATGTGTGTCATTCTAACTAATGACTAAAGACCAAAAGTAAATCTAAAACTCATTGAGTTGAAAGGGTGTGGGTGTGTGAAAATTACTTTTAAAAATATGATTTTGAGGTAGTTGTTAGTTGTTTCTTTATGATGTGGGTGTAAAAAGGTTATGAAGTACTATTAAATGATTTTTAATTTGTACACTTCACAACCAAAAATAATCTATACACACACACACACACACACACACACACACACACACTATATTTATGCATCCAACAAATGCTCATACATGCAATACTATACCTGCTATTTTTAGAGAATGTGTGTTTGCTCACTAATAAATCTTCAGCTCTTGGCTCTTCTCATTAATGTGCAATTAATGTCCACATATAGCCACACTTATGAAAGTAGAGAATATTCTACTTTCATATAATGTTCTGCAGTCTGTCAGAAAAGTGACAAAGTCATAATTAAAAACGACTTACAATTAGTTCTATGATCTGCGGTACATACATGCATACATACAATGTGATGACTGGGACAAAGTAGTGTTGCAGAAGTACCCCAAACATTATACACTTAATACAATCAAACACAGAAGGGGGAGAGAAAGAGAGAGAATAATAAAAGAATAAAAACAGTCTATGTTGAAGAAATAATTCATATTGAGTACAATACAGGCACATAAATCCGAATTGTTTTGTGTGAGCTAAGGTTGAGTATTGAAGAAAGATTTACTTGAGCAAGTACCAGCAAAGTACAACGGCCTTTCTTCTTCACTCCCTGCTTCTACATATTATGAAATGATTCCTCCGAGTTCACACTACAGTAGTCTCTGGTGGCAACTCTGTTCCCAAAACAGACAGAGAGAAATGGAGAGAGAGAGAGAGCGAGAGAGAGAGAGAGACAGAGACAGAGAGAGAGAGAGAGAGAGAGAGAGAGACAGAGACAGAGAGAGAGAGAGAGAGAGAGACAGAGACAGAGATAGAACTCTAAATGTGTGTGGATCAGACAGCAATCAGCGTGTAATCAAACAGCTGAGAGTGCCTGTGACCTGACTTCTGAATGGAGCCTCAGAGAGAAATGATAAGGAGATAAGTGTTTCTTTCAAATGTAAGGCACACACACAAACACACTCACAAACACATACCCCTATGGATCACAATAGGCTTGTCCCATGGGGAAAAGGGGGGAAGGGAGTTGGTGTGACACACTATGAGCAGATTAATGTGCTAACAGCGCGCGTGCGGTCATAATGGGCTCCCAGGGAAAACAGGGACTCTGGGAGATTAGACCCCAGTAGACAGCCCTGCTCAGAGCCAGCCACACAGACATATATCGATCTCTTCTTGAGAGTGTGTGTGTGTGTGTGTGTGTGTGTGTGTGTGTGTGCCAGCGTGCGTGTCTGTCGAAGTCAGGAAGATGGACATGCCAGCTGCGCTTACTCTCTACCCAAAGTCTAAGGTCTCTTGACAAGATAAAGTGTGGGGTGTGTGTGTGTGTGTGTGTGTGTGTGTGTGTGAATGTGTGTGCTGTTTTTAATGTAGTTCTCCATGCTTGTGCATACCTTATTCTAACACATAACACATATAAGATCAACATGACAGGGTGAGTCATTGAGTAGTTGAAACAAATGCAAATGCTTCCATAATAACCGTGGCCAGCTCAACAGAGGAGCTGGGTAACAGAAGAACAGCTTACCAGGTTAGTCATTTTTCACTAAAGCAACCCGATGAAATAAAGACGTTTTTACACACAGACTGCCCTACACATACACACATTTCTTCAAGTTGTGAATAGGACCTGCAGCCATTGTCTCTGTGTCAGTCACCCACACCCAGGAGAGATACACTGACATTTAATGGATTTGTGTGTGTGTGTGTGTGGGTGTGTGTGGGGGTGTGTGTGTGGGAGAGGTTATTAAGATAAGGCAGGTATGCCGTGGGTTCTTCATTACAGGGTGAGGGGATCTCATGGTTCTGTCACCTCCAGCACAGCTGTGGTAATTGGTTAAAGCTATTAGACATGGTGGAGGTGGCAGGGTGTCCATGTGTGCATGTGTATTATTCTGCATGTGTGTGTGTGTGTGTGTGTGTGTGAGGGTGTGTGTGTGTGAGGGTGCATGTCTCTCTCTGTGTGTGTGTTCCTGTTGTGATGGTAATTGATTAAGGTTATTAGACAGTTCTGAGTGGAATATAATAGCCCAGATAAATGCTGTCTAATTGGCCAAGACTGCTTCGAGTAGGACCAATCGATTGGGTGGAGACGGGGTCAAGTATATGTCTCTGTGTGTGTGTGTGTGTGTGTGATGGGGGAAGGGTTTTCTGATTAAGGGTGAAAGGTCATGTCTGTCTTTAAGGAGTACCAAACTCACACAAATGCACACAAATGCACACCCACAAACACTCACTCACATATACACAAACATATACGTACACATAAACGTGCTACATCATAAAGTCAGACTTGCACACATACACATTCTGTGCACCCTCACATGTATCGTCAAAAACACACACCTCTGAACCAAGAAACAATAGTGCCATCTGCCGATGGTAGTATCTATCAACTTATGTATACCTCTGTTTCTTTGTCCATTATGTATGTTTAGTCCAGCAGCGCCATCTCATGGTCAACTCTGGTACTGTTAGAGAGGATTTCACAACACAGTGGTGAGTTGAGCATCTTGGTTTTTTAACACAGAATCGAAACAAATATCCTTTGGTGTATCTCCAACCACTACGTTCAGTAGATCCTTGACATGCTAAACTCTTGCTGGGCACTAGGTTTGAAATCGCACCCCCCCCCTCTAAATAGAAAACAAAGAGTGGCTGTGCGGTCACACAAGTCTCCACTCAGAAGGGAATACATCTCTGTTCAAGACTCATTTAAGAAGAAGTCCGAAAGATATGTTTATGAATACATCTCTATTCAAGACTCATTTAAGAAGAATACGTCTCTATTCCAGACTAATTTAAGAAGCCTGAAAGATATGTTTAGATGATGACATTGAGAAGGGGAGATAAACATGTTGTCTGCACCTTTTTTTTTTAAAAGACAGAAAAAAAGGTCTGTTCTGGCCAGGCAGTAGCCTTCTTTAGGCCTACTGTAAGCCAATGCTCCATGTACTCTCAATGTAGCCTACTCCACACGGGTGAGTTCAGGGTTCCTATTAGTCTATGTATTAACGTGACCAATAATTGCGTGAATTATTATTTTTGTATATTTTGTTGGTCTGTCTGATTATTTTCGCTAACTCGTGGTTGTCAACATATCAAAACATTGGAATAGTTGTGGGTCTATCATATCACAGTCAAACAAACCCAGCATGAATGAAAACACATTCGTTCCAGCAAGGGCACGTCACACGTTCCTATTGGACCACGATAGAAATTCTATTGATTGATATTAAGGGGGGAGGGGGCGGACGAAACCATGAGCGAAAGAAAATAAACCACTAAATTAAACCAATTAAACTAAAAATACTAAGTAACAATTTATTAAGGCATTTTAGATTACGCTTACAAATCAAAGCAATCTCCCTCACAGACGTTGACGACCCATAGTGACTCTGCCAGCTGTTCTAGTAGATCCGTTGCTAATCCCTCTACTTGATGGTTTATTCTCCTCCGGCCTCTCTCACAGACGTCGTACGGAATATCAGAGCTAATTCCCGCGTTATTAGCCTTCTCAGATTCAGATCAAAGCTGTTCAAGCTTTGCGATGCGACGCTAACGGGAGTCGAGCGGAGGCCGTACAGCCGAAACATAAATACTTGCGGCGCAACAACAAAATGACGGCTTAAACCCAGGAATTAGGATATTAATGTGAATTATATCGTTTTTCCAGCTATTGCTCCAGAATGCATCCAACTATGTCCTCGTTTCCTTTACCGCTGTTGCTGCTCCTGGGCCCGGAGCTCTGGATTGAAGTCTCCTCCAGCCCTACCGATGACAGCGCTCTCAGGGGCGGCCATGGGGAGCACGGAGAGCCTGGCCATAAAGAGCACCATAAGGACTCGTATAGCACGTTCGCCTCCGAATTCCTGGAGTCCAGATATCTCTCTGATGATGGTAAAACTTTCTGATTAGCGAGTTATACCTGGCGCATCAAACGAAGATGTCAGATAACGTGAGGGGTTAATGGCGAGGAATTTTACGCTGAATGTAGAATGTCAGGATACTAGGCCATGTTATTATTATAGCCTACCGTGCTATTTACTTTAACCACTGTTGAAAGAACGACCGTGTAATTATCGAAATTGGGCATTTCTGATGTAGCTAGGGGAAATCGTGTGTGTTGTATATATCTGTGCGCCTACTGCTGCGAGCGCCATCAGCACCATGGTCAGCACCCCGCTGGCGAACTATTCCAATGCCCCTTATTTTCCTGCCGCCTCGGTTGTCTTGTTTCGTTTTCGATCTTTAATGTTCACAGAGTATGCCAGCAGGATTTGCGACTCACAGCTACTCACTGGGTCAGGTTTTAATGAGACATCAAATCAGTGTGGATGCAGTGAAAGACAGTGGAGTAATTAAGGGCTACATTCAAACTGATTAGTGTAGAACATTGTACAGCAAACAGTAATTTGTTCCCTCCTTAGTTTTCTTTTACCCCTTAATGGTTTGGGAAGAATGCCCATGCATTTTTTGATTCTACCAATTTGTATTACAATACAGTTAGAATAAACAAGAGAATACATTACACCATATCTTGGGGTTGTAATTTCATGTCTGTGTTCTTGATTCCAGGTTACCCTTTTCCCACAGCTCCTCCTGTCGACCCTTTTGCGCGGATCAAAGTGATTGACTGTGGAGTAACTAAGGGCTGTGTGAGGTGAGTTTGTGTCCTCCCAAGATGTGTTTTCAAGTGGCAGTTAGGTTAGGCACTAAGCTGGATGGAGGTATCTGCTCATGTGTCACTAACAAGGCAGATCAAGCAGAAGCCAGAAAATACTACATTTTTAATGTTTGAACTGAACTCATGCAGTCACACACACATACACATACACAGACAGAAAGAAAAAGAGAGAGAGAGAATATTTACTCATTTGCATCTAAAGAACATTGTTCAAATTGCACCCTTTGAGGCATCATAGAAATGTTCACAGTGGAAAACTCCAGGGTGCATTAAAAAAGAAAAGCAGTCGAGTTGTGTACCGTCCTTGTTGTTTACTTCCAGCACTATGCACACTGCTACCTTTCTCTCTGTACCATGTTAATGTTAGTTTACTATGCACACTGCTACCTTTCTCTCTGTACCATGTTAATGTTAGTTTACTATGCACACTGCTACCTTTCTCTCTGTACCATGTTAATGTTAGTTTACTATGCACACTGCTACCTTTCTCTCTGTACCATGTTATGGTTAGTTTACTATGCACACTGCCACCTTTCTCTCTGTACCATGTTATGGTTAGTTTTCAAAAGTTGCCATTTACAGAGGCAGCAGGTACTAATGCTCATTTCTGCGCTCTTTGTCTGGACCAGTGGGTTTCTGCCCATTTGGGTTTGGGCAAAGCTGTCGTTTCTGTGTCTGAGCTCACATGCACAATTGAACACTCTTCAATCCCGGCCATACTAAGGGTGTAGAGGGTACTGGCACAGCAAGTTGGCTCGCACCACATAGGTGGCTTGTTGTCAAGCATAATGGTGGGCTATTGTCTAAGTTAGGCTACTTGGCCCATTGCATGTGGATCCATCAAGATGTGTTAATGAAGCAATGCCAGCTGTGATTGGTCCACATGCCCAGTGCTGCAGGTAATCACAGCTGTGATTGGTCCACATGCCCAGTGCTGCAGGTAATCAGAGCTGTGATTGGTCCACATGCCCAGTGCTGCAGGTAATCACAGCTGTGATTGGTCCACATGCCCAGTGCTGCAGGTAATCACAGCCATGAGGATATCCTTCACCAGCCCCACCCATAGAGTGTCATAGTGCTCTTAGTTCTAGGTTATTTGAACTCATTAGACCCATGGTGTTGAAAAAAAGTTGTTTTAAATGTATCAAGGCTGTCACTGGAATGGTAAGCACTAGGTAGGTCATTCCACCACGAGGTACCACGAATGAAAAGAGTCTTGACTGCTAGCTGCTGAGAGAAGGCAAAGACAACAGATGCTCATCAGAAGGCCGAAGTAGTTGAGAGGGGAGATAGCGCTGAACAGGGGCGGTTTGTCCATTGGCGACGCACTGCGGGAAAAGGAGAGATTTTTTTTTTCTGTTTTTCAATTGATACAATTGTCTTGCTTAATGTATACTGAATGGGTCGCCTTAATCATTATCAAAAAAATAGCTGGCTGTGAATACCAGGAGCTCAGTTTTTGAAAGATTGATCTGAAAGTGTCGATCCCTCATCCAAACTGAAATATCACTAATGCATGCAGGAACATTGGTGCAGACTCTCCCTCCTTTGTTACGCTTTCCTCTCAGGCGCTTCGAACTTACTGCTTGGACCCTGATGATCTTATAGCTATAGTATCTAAACACTATATTTATAGCTTATAGCTATAGTATCTAACACTATATTTATATCTTATAGCTATAGTATATAACACTATATTTATATCTTATAGCTATAGTATATAACACTATATTTATAGCTTATAGCTATAGTATATAACACTATATTTATATCTTATAGCTATAGTATATAACACTATATTTATATCTTATAGCTATAGTATATAACACTATATTTATATCTTATAGCTATAGTATATAACACTATATTTATAGCTTATAGCTATAGTATATAACACTATATTTATATCTTATAGCTATAGTATATAACACTATATTTATATCTTATAGCTATAGTATCTAACACTATATTTATATCTTATAGCTATAGTATCTAACACTATATTTATATCTTATAGCTATAGTATCTAACACTATATTTATATCTTATAGCTATAGTATATAACACTATATTTATATCTTATAGCTATAGTATATAACACTATATTTATATCTTATAGCTATAGTATCTAACACTATATTTATATCTTATAGCTATAGTATATAACACTATATTTATAGCTTATAGCTATAGTATATAACACTATATTTATATCTTATAGCTATAGTATATAACACTATATTTATATCTTATAGCTATAGTATCTAACACTATATTTATAGCTTATAGCTATAGTATATAACACTATATTTATATCTTATAGCTATAGTATATAACACTATATTTATATCTTATAGCTATAGTATATAACACTATATTTATATCTTATAGCTATAGTATATAACACTATATTTATAGCTTATAGCTATAGTATATAACACTTCCTATTATAGCTTCTGTCACATTTCTTATTTTGTATTAGGGGATTGTCACTGTTAATACTTTTAAGAGAAACTAATTCCTTTGTGCTACAGGTCTAACTATGGGGTGTGTATATAATTCCTTTGTGCTACAGGTCTAACTATGGGGTGTGTATATAATTCCTTTGTGCTACAGGTCTAACTATGGGGTGTGTATATAATTCCTTTGTGCTACAGGTCTAACTATGGGGTGTGTATATAATTCCTTTGTGCTACAGGTCTAACTATGGGGTGTGTGTATAATTCCTTTGTGCTACAGGTCTAACTATGGGGTGTGTATATAATTCCTTTGTGCTACAGGTCTAACTATGGGGTGTGTATATAATTCCTTTGTGCTACAGGTCTAACTATGGGGTGTGTATATGATTCCTTTGTACTACAGGTCTAACTATGGGGTGTGTATATAATTCCTTTGTGCTACAGGTCTAACTATGGGGTGTGTATATAATTCCTTTGTGCTACAGGTCTAACTATGGGGTGTGTATATAATTCCTTTGTGCTACAGGTCTAACTATGGGGTGTGTATATTTGTGTGTAGATATGGGAAGCCAGGCTGCGATGCAGAAACCTGTGACTACTTCCTGAGCTACAGGCGTATTGGCACGGATGTTGAGTTTGAGCTGAGTGCCGACACAGATGGATGGGTTGCTGTTGGATTCTCATCTGATAAGAAAATGGTAAGAAGGGAAGGGAAGGGAAATGAGGTTTAGAGAGAAATGACGTATATGGTAAGGTGGCATGTTTGCCTCTAAAGTGACTGCCGCACAGATTACAAGCATGCTACACAACACTCAGTAATGTACACTGTGTGTTTTTGTCAGGCTAGACTTGAACACAGAGGAATGAATAAACAAAGCTTGACAAAAAAAATTTCCCCGTGAAAGACAGCCCTCTGCTCCCTCTCCCTTCTTTCAAACCCCCCCTTTTCTCTCTGTAGTTTTTCCTGCCACCAACTGTCGCCTTTATGTTTAACATTAAAATAACTCTTTTTGAGTGCCTTTAGAAACATAAAAGTAACCTGAAACTAATAGGTCATTTCAACTGTCTTCAACATAGTTTTGTAAAAGGCTCTTGGCTCTTTGTCAGGGAGGTGACGATGTGATGGGTTGTGTTCATGATGACAATGGCCGTGTTCGCATCCACCACTTCTACAACGTGGGCCAGTGGGCTAAAGAGATCAAGCGCAACCCGGCGCGAGACGAGGAGGGCGTATTTGACAATGGACGCGTGACGTGCCGCTTCAAACGGCCGCTTTATGTACCCCGTGAGGAAACGCTGGTTGACTTGCACCTCAGCTGGTACTACCTGTTTGCCTGGGGACCTGCCATACAGGGTGAGTAGGTGGCTGTTGTAAAAGTGGATGCCCATTCAGGTGAGTGTCAGTGCTTCTCTGTAAGTTTGACCCCCGTCTTTGACTCCCGTTACAGGCTCCATCACCAGACATGACATCGACTCTCCACCCGTGTCCGATCACATGATCAGCATTTACAAATATGTAGACGTCTTTATGCCCTCCACAGCCTACCAGACCTTCAATTCTCCCTTGTGTCTCCTCCTCATCGTCGCCCTCACCTTCTACCTGCTCATGGGCACACCGTAACCATGGCCACAGGGCTGTGGTAAGAGAATCATGGCGCCAGCCCCGGCAGAAGCCTCGGAGAGGAAGGCTGTGAAAGCAATAAAGACTGAGTGAACGCTCTGGAAACTAGCTCTATAATGTGACGTTGCACTATGTTCAGTGTACATCTCTGACCCTGTTGTGGTCTTCATGTCAATCTACATTCCATGGGATTTGCACAAGAAAGCAAATAGGCACATCCAGTCAGCTATTTAGGCCATGTAGCTTCAGCAGGAGAGCAGCTCCACCCCTTTGGTTTACCCTGGTGAGGCTCTTCCACTGAGCACCAGAGAGACATTAACACACAAACACACAAACACACAAACACATTAACACACAAACACAGACTGTACACTCTCTCACAGACATCATGGGGTGCCAGAGACACATTAACACACAAACACACAAACACACAAACGCGGACTGTACACTCTCTCACAGACATCATGGAGTGCCAGAGAGACATTAACACACAAACACACAAACGCGGACTGTACACTCTCTCACAGACATCATGGGGTGCCAGAGACACATTAACACACAAACACATAAACACACAAACGCAGACTGTACACTCTCTCACAGACATCAGGGAGTGCCAGAGACACATTAACACACAAACACACGAACACAGACTGTACACTCGCTCACAGACATCCTTGAGTGCCAGCGGTATGAGCAGCAATTCTGTGCCCATCCCATAAATTGCTGTTTAACCTCAGAATATAAATAATGACAAGTCATAACCCATCATGCCATTAAAGATGAGTATAGTGTCATATTTCACCTTTCGATTAAGTTGTTAAACCCTTAAAAACATAACTGTTACACCCTAGTATAAAAACACAACCTACCCATAACACACCAGCACTTAATGCTGCCCTCATGCCATTTAAGCACGGTGCATTGTTAGAAATGGATACACTCAACAAGACCACAATATCAAATCTCACCTCTATTATTTTTATAATGTAAACTTCACTGATTTACATGTACCATTGATTCTACCACTCATCCATTCACACCAGCAGTAACTCCGAACAGCTGCACAGTATTATTATATTAAGTCATAAGATTAACATCTGCTGACGGAGGAATGAGTTAACAACGCTTACTGACTTAATTTTTTCCCCCTTGAGAGTCGGCCCTACTGTGTCACTACTTGGTTAAAGATCAGTATGGCGATCAGCTCGGAGGAGGAAGCAAAGACAGTGCTAGACCATTTAAAATCTAGCATGGTCTTGTTTAGAGAACACACACACTATAGATGATACACTGAATTTTCTAGATCATATTTTGCTTGCTGCAACTTTTCTTGCTTTTTTCCCAAATAATTCCTGAAAGCATCTTTATTTATGCCCTACAAAGCTGGCATGGTGGTAAGAGGCGACGTACTTCATAATCCTGTTGGTATGCATGAACAAACAGACAATTTAATATCAGTCCAATGTTTGATCATGCTTAATAAATATGTTGTTGGTTTACTTCTGGTAATCCTAGTCTTTCATTTCAATACTTCATGTGTGTTGTGCTGTAGAGTAAATCTAAAGGCCCCGTCACACCACAACGTTCTGGTCAACTTTCTCTGAACGTTTTAATCGTTCAATTTTCGAGCGTTCTAGGGTGAGGTGGACACATCCATGAGGTAATCTGAGAGCAAATCCAGCCTTGTGAAGAACTTTGACTGCAAATGGATTGTTGTTATACACCTGAACTCTGCATTCACCTTCATGAATATAAATCAAAGAAAGAAAATAGTACACAAATCAGTTTGGTTCATTATTTCCCTTTAAATGTAAATTAAATTTGATGTCATGCATAAAAATGTGCGCCAAAAGCACCAGTTTCAATACATTTTTATTTCAATGTGCTGCAAATGTCTTGTTAATGTGCCACAATCGACTAAGTAGACTAAAGCCTCACAAAGCCATGTGTGTGCATGTGAGTGTGTATGCATGCATGAGTGAGACTGGTTGACCGTGTGTGCAACCATTCGTGTATTAGAGTACGTGTGTGACTTCTTCAGCCCGTCAACCATAGTGTGAACAGAAAGAGAGAAATACAAACAGAAAACACTGCACTGCACTGCAGAGAGACTTTGCCAAAAGCTACAGGGGATGTTCATCACACATGAACTTACCTCACTCACTTGAAAGAGTCATTTTGAAATCCGCAACCATGGGTGTGTATCTTGAAACACCTCTTTCCTTATTTGTCCATCATTGTTTTCACCTTGTCCTCATCGTTTCTTTTCTTTACCTCGGACAGCAGGGCCAATCTCATCTTCTCTAGTGTTTCCACCGTTTCACCTGAGGGATAGTTGGCGCAGTAGTTGACTTCAGCTTTTCTCGGTTTCTTTACACCAGGACTGCATTTGCCATCATTAAAAGTGCATGGGCAGCTTAGGTAAGCACATGGGTAACGCTGGCTACATCCATAATTTCTGTACTGGAGTCTGAAATGCTTTAGTAGCTCATGCCTAGAGACAATTGTATTGTTATGGCGCTATATAAATAAAATTGAATTGAATTGAATTGAATTGAATGCCTACCAGTCACAAATATGTCACACTCCTTACACTTCCACATCTGCCACCTCTACAAAAATCAAAACTAATATTTCAAAAAACAAATCAAAACAAAATATATGTATATGTATATTTAAATTGAAACTTGATATTTGTATGCTCAAAATTAAGTGAAAATCTAAATGCTACTAAAGGCTGCTTGGGACAAGTATGGCACGCACCTCAACGTCAGACAGCCTTGGAGGCAGGCAGGCAGACTATGGAGCCTGTGGAAGAACAGAACAGCACATACTCGATATCTGTAGGAAAAAACAAGAGTCAATTTATGCCTTTGCATAGTGTATAATCAGTGGCGGCTCCTGAAAAAATTCTCAGGGGGGGCAATTTTTTTGATAATGATTAAGGCGACCCATTCAGTAGGTACATTAAGTTAGCTGATTAACTCATACAACAATACCTTTTTGTCCACTATTGGCAGCACACAACAGTAATATGTCCCCTCTTGCTACATAGCTAGAGTAGCAAGTTACAGGTGGAAAGCTATGGAAGAAAGTTGCATCCAGGAGCCTTCATAAGCAAACATGATGTGGCTCCACATTAAATTATCCCACTTTTTCATTATCCACATGTCTCAAATGTTGTATGATGTAACATAGCTTAACAGGACACATGATATGTCCAGTAACATCATAAAGAAGGGGTAACATAAGTCAAAACCAACAATATTTATTGACTGATCTTGAAAGTATTGGCTTACAAAAGCAAAAAAAGTCATCACATAAAAAATTATTCAGTATTAGTGCAAGAAGCTAACTGTGAAACACACTGGGAAACATATGAAAAGTGACAGTGGTATATGAAATACAGACCGCTGTAGAAACCTGTCTAGGAAGTCCTAATTGTTTTGTTGTCAATTTATCTTCATTAGTACGCCGACTAAAAAGGAGTTTCTGTCAAAGAGCGAACTGAACAGGGCAGCCGTCTTGACAGAATATGCCTCCGTCGAGCTGTATGACGTTCGTATAGGATTTTACATCCATTACTTATGACACGACATGGAGGGGCGAGCCCTCCCGGAAGCCATAGAGAATGCATGTCGCTACACGATGGTAGTCCTTTGGGGGATCGTAGTCTCTCACATTGCGCATGCTCAGACACAAACGGTTTACGGCATAACGCATAATGTAGGTTTATTTAATGTAATATTTAATAATGTTGTAAACGGTTTAAACGTCAACATATGGGGCTTGTCTTAACGCATAATGTGGGTATATTTAATGTTATATTTAATTATGTTGTAAACGGCTAACAGCATAAGGCTCTACATCAACATATGAAACGAAACTGGGGAGAGACTTTTTGATCCTCCACCTCATCTGTTTTGTCCACTGTGACATCTTCTTTGTTTTTAAATAAATGGTCATGTTTTCAAAAAACTGGCTTTCGTCGCTTTTCTCCATGATTGAAAACGGATCTGTCGTTGTGACGCATGCGCGCGCGGCTTCGCTGTCCACAGCAGTCGACAGTGTCGCAAAATGACGCATGCGCAATGTGAGGGACTACGATCCCCCAAAGGACTACCATCGTGTAGCGACAATGCATTGAGAGCTCTGTTTTGTAAAAAAAAATGGATTTAACATGGGAGTCAATGGGAGAGGTCTGGGGCGATTTTCATTTTGCCCCAAATCGCCCCAGAAGGGGCGGGGCCATTTGAAGCACGACTTTAGGCTGACTGAACGACTGTTACCTGATTCGACAATGACATACAGAGGCAGATCAGACGGTCTAGTGGTAGAATCCGACAGAAAAAAAAATTATTACATTTAAATTTACATGTCGTCATTTACGCGACTTACAAGGATATTGCGTTTATACATCAGGAGGTTTTTTTTTTTTTTTTTCCCTAGGCAGTGCGTCGTCCCAATCGCCCTTATGGACAAGCCGCCCCTGTGTATAATACTGAATATCAAATGTTAAGGCCCCGTCACACCATAACGTTCTGGTCAACGTTCTCTGAACTTTCTAATCGTTCAATTTCGAGCGTTCTAGGGCGAGGTGGACACATCAGGCGTGTGACTAACGAAAGAATAGCGTAGGACTGACGCATGACTAGCGTGGGAATGACGCATGAGGAGCGTGTAACAGCGACCAAGTGACGTGTCACTGGTGCGCGACAAACGTGTGCTGACGTGTCACTGGAGCGCGACAAACGATAAGTCAACCTTAGACGAGCGTGTTGAGCGTGTGATTAACGTGTGAATAATGACAGAATAGCGTTTTTGTGTGGGTTTTATGGTCAAACGGGTATAAAACGCTGGAAAATCATAGTGGATTCAGTTGATCTGAACAGTGAACATCATGCCGCCAAGATGACGAAAAGGTGTGAGGGGGGCTTCTGCTACTAGCGCTGCTGCAAGTAAGAAGATGATAAATGCTGCTGAAAGTAAGAAGAATACAAAGCCTCTTTCACTAGCAATGTCTTCGGACGAAGATTTACTGTTACTGTTATTACTGTGATTTACGAAATAACGGGCATTATTCCTGGGGTTTTATGTTATTAAAATAAATGATTTAACTGAATTTGTGTTTCTCAATGTTTATTATTAGAAAACATCAACACATCCACACATAGGGATGAGAATTGATAAGATTTTAACGATTCCGATTCCATAACGATTCTTTCTTATCGATTCGATTCCTTATCGATTCTCTTATCGATTCTTTTTGGGCAAGGAAAAAAAAGTACAAACGAGTTTATTTACATTAATTTTCTTTTATATAATATTCTCTAAATAGACGTTGCACAGCATATACAGTATGTATGTATACATTTACATGTTTTAAATAACCAAAAACAAACCTAAGAATAGGTCAACAAACTCTCAAAGTAGGGTCCAGAGACCCATAGCCTAGGGATCCTTTTCCTTGATGTGCCAGGGGGTCCCAACAAATTTGTTTTGACTATAATTCAAACCATAAGTAACAGAATGTATGACTGATTTGGTAATGGGTTTCATACAATTTTTGTAATAAAACATCTAAACTCAAAAATCTCATCAGATGGGGGAGCCTGGAAAATAGTCTTATCAAATAGGGATCCCTCCCTGGTCTAATTTGTGGCAGTTTAGGTGTCCTTGATATACCAGAGTTTGAGAACCGCTGTGCTAAATAATATTTGAACATGCCAATTACAGTGCTGTTTTTTTTTTTACAAGTGTATTCAGCTTGAACTAAAAATAAAACTGAAACAAAAAGTGAAAGCTGGTTTACACAATGAAACAAATGGCACTAACACAATAGACTGTTAGAGACCGCTCGCTTCATGGTGAATACATTCCATACATGTATGCATGTAATACTTTTCTGTCTGCGTCCACAGGGGGAGCCAAGAAGTATGACTGGATGCCACGGTCCCCCAAACAGGGTCAACAGTGTGAAACTCAGTGATTAGTTCTTGTCCTGTCCATGTTTTACTCTTGATTTTATTGTTATTAAAACGTATTTAATTTAATAAAACAACTTATCTTATTGCTATGGCTAACAAGTGTTCATTGGCTAACAAGTGTTTTTTTTATTTTTTATATATACTTAATTTCTTAACTTAATGTGTTGCTATTCATGGATTTGCTTATTTGCAGCATTTTTTTTTAATTTACTCTCCAGAATCAATTTTTTTATATATACTTAATTTCTGAGTTGTTTAATGTGTTTTTTGTTTTATTTATTTTGTCTGTTTTGTTTTGTTATGGTTTGTTTATGTATTGTTCTTCTGTACTATGTGGCCTCAATCAGGGCATTGCTGCAAAAGAGCCTTGTGCTCAGTCAATTCTCCCTGAATAAACAATGATGATGATGATGATGATGATGATGATTTTGTTCCTTGCCTTATGACCACAAAAAGCAGCTTGTTCTCTGACACTCAAGCCATAGACTCACCAAACAAACTAGCTATGCCTGTGTGAACCAACAAGATACACTGACTTGAACCACAAAGACTGCAGCCAACGGCCAACTAGAGTATACATTCTATGATATGTATTTACAGCTGTGTTTCAGTGCAAATGGGAATTACTTCTCTCCTTGAGTACACGGGAGTGACTGAGCATTTCCGTTCACAAACGGCCGTTTTTTTTTTTTTGTAGTCTCATTTTCTGAGATGCTGAACTTGGGGTTTTCATTAGCTGTCAGTTATAATCATCAAAATGAAAAGAAATAAACACTTGAAATATATCAGTCTGTGTGTAATGAATCTATATAATATATGAGTTTCACTTTTTGAATCGAATTACTGAAATAAGTCCACTTTTTGATATTCTAATTTATTGAGCTGCACCTGTAAAGTAATTTATGAGTCAAGGCAGGCAGTGAGAGACTTATTTAGATCTGTTAGGCACAATTAGTTCCCCAAACATTCAGTTTACATAAATGTGGGAGAAGAACCAGCTCATTTAAAAGTGCAGTGTTGGGTATACGTTAAATGAAGTCTTAAAAGTGCACATGTTAAGACAACGTGGATTACACTGTTTACAAACCCGGGAAAGGCTGCAGCGGTGTGTGGTCTCACCCTGTGCTCAAGAGGTGGACTACTGAGGAGAGGAGCTCTCACTTTTTGGGATGTCTATTTTTTTACGAAGTGAAAACAGCTGCTAGTCAGAGGGAAGTGGACAACATTAGTCGCCTTGTACTGCTACCTTATCAGACCGTATGATCCTCCCTGGGCTGTGGTGCTCATAGTGGCCCCTACAGATGCCTGACCTGTGTACCACCATGTTCAGGGAATGTTTCAGAATACAGGGGAGTGATGACACAACATGATAGGGTGTGGTTCTATGTTTATGGTGGGACAGGCAGAATAGCTTGTTTGGGAGCTAGCCTAGAGGACAAAGGGTTGCCCAAATGGTAGACTGATGGTGCCGGGAAGATTTGATAAAGGAAAGACGTTGCGGGTTGGTGGCAGGAAGGGGGCCCTCTCAGGGGAGAGTTCAAGTGCCTAGAGGACTGCCTGATTCCTCACAACGGCCATTTGAATGCTATTTCAAAGCATTCAATGCCTTTCAAACATAAAAGTGGTGATGCATGATTTGCTTTTTCCAAGGAAGACGCATGTTTCTCCATGTTCATTACCCTCCTCTGCTCTGTGTTTGATCGTATGAAATTGCAAGTAACTAATTCTCACCCACAGAGCAGCCACCACATCTGATACAGCACCCATCTACTTGAACTCCATTCAGGTCTATGTTTCTCCGAAGACCAATGCATTATTATTGAAATCCTTATATAAAAATGTTTATTTTGTATATATTCTTCATAGTTTAACGTCAAACAGAACCAATACAAATATGGCATACCTAATTTTATAGCAAAAAATTAACTTTGGTCACTAACGCCCGATAGACAAATCACAAACGCGATACGTTCTATAACGTACTCTTAAGTTGTTTACCCACTCTGTCACGTCACGTGTATGGCCTCAGAAAACCACACCTCCATTATATTGTTGTTTGACCCTTTGCCCAAAAACGATAATTTTTTTAAAGTGGGGCAACTTCCAATTTTTTTTCTTCAGTTAACTGGGAACACAAAATTAATCAAAATACAATACACATATGCTCAAAATATCTGTAAAAGAAACACCATGTTTTATTTTAAATGATTTGTACACACAAAGCATTAAGCTGAAATTGAAACCAAAATAATTATTGAGATGGTTCTTGAAATATGAAATAATTTCAAATAAGTTACAATTTCCTCTTAGCAATTGTAAACTTTTGAAAACACATTGTGTAGTTAAAACAAACTTAATTATTTAAAAAATAAACCAGTTATTCTTCCTAATAGAAACACACACACTTAGTGTATTCGCCAAGTGGTTCCAAAACTAAATCGGTTCTATTTGACTGAAGGTCAAGTTAGGACAAAGATCTTTTTGATTCTTTTGCTAAATCATTTCAATAAAAAAAGGAGCATTTTATTCACAGCCAGTGATATATACACATCCTGCATGTTTTTAGAAGCGTGTTATCAGAGAAATAACAGGCATACAAAACCCGTATATAAAAAAGTTCTAAAAAACAAACATAAACAAAAACACAAATGATAAAAGCACCAACCACTACAGAAAAAAAACACTTTGGGCAGTAATGAGAAAGTAGCTACATACATTCATACATACACTCTGTTAGACGTCATAGGCATTTAAATATTGACAGAAATTCTCTCCACAAGAAATGGCTTTTAAAAGGCATGATCTTCGCTGCCTCTTCCTAGGAGATCAGCTGCAAAGAAAGAGAGAGAAGAATCACTAAGCATCATCAACAGATATTAAACTATTACAGAGAATGTCCAAAAGTGCACTGGCATGCCTGTATACTGTGATGGCAGAATACACATTGAGCTGATGAATGCTTCCATGAGAACAAGGGTTTGGACTGGTCCTTCAAAGCAGCAGGTCAGAGGTCAGATAAGTCTCTGCCCGGTTGAAGAGGTGTCCCGCTTTGCATGGCACTGCACCGCATTTGGACCCTTTGTCCCACATCCCACGTACTGGTCACTTGGTTTTGAATTAAGATTCCCTCACTGCTTTTAAATCACACCTCAAAACCCATTTATTTATCTCTGCCTTCACCTAAAGTCCTGGGGGGTATTCGTCGTAGCTCGCTAAACGGTTTAGCGAGCTAATTTTCAGGCTAAGATAAAAAACGCCCCTCTTTTTGGTTCGTGGAAGCAACTTTTGATAAATCACCATAGTTACATATCGATTAGCACTAACCTGCTCCAGGGCAGAATAACTTAAGTGTAGCTGGATAAGCTTGCCACACCCCCGGAAAAAGGAGGGATAATTATTTTAAATTAATTTATTATCTTTTTTGTTATATTATATTATCTTATTTTCTGCACTTCATTAGCACTTCTATTACTTTGTATTATTGTTGTTGTGACTGTCCATACTATGTTAACCACCTCGAGATTTCTTTGTATTTTAAAGTGTGCTATACAAATAAAATCCATTATTATTATTATTATTTTTATTATTAATTGTCAGAAGTAACAGATAGATGCATTATTTTACCCGCCCGTCACATGGCCTCTTAGTGTCTACTCTATTTAATAGCGCTGCCACTACATCAAAAGCAGCAACCTGGCTCATACAAATGCAACACAGCCACAAGCTTCTAAAAACATGAGCAGAGAAGGCCGTCATCAAAAGGTTGGCCGTCAATCAAACTGTGCCGGTGTGGGACCGGTGAACTCCTCTGCTACAAACCTACACATACTCTGCAGATAAGGTCAAAGCTACCAGGTCACATCATGGCCACAAAGTAAAATTAAATGTAAAAAAATCTCTTCTGACCATGATATTCATCCAATAGCAATTTTGTTTTGATATAAAGATTTGCATTGAAATTGTTTTATTTTACATAATTTCTTATTTTGTGCCTTTTTTATGTTATTGATGTTGTAGGTGGATTTGGTCAGGAGTATAACTTGAGAGAGCCTGCTGCTTTGCTTTAGGACAGTTTCCTTTGACGGACCTGTAATGGCCAATGCCTGTTGGATGTCCATCAATAAAGACATATTATGTTGCCTTTGGGATAACAAACAGCTTATCTTATGAGTCATTCCATGCCAAATGTACCAATTTAAGAAAATCTCCCCACTCTACCATCTCAGATTTGGCTGAAAAAATTAAAGGTTGTTCATACACTTCTTAATAGGTATAGTCCCAAATATTAGCTCCCACTTCCAATAGTTTTGTCACAAAAAGATGTTTTAGCAACTATGTTATGTGCATGTTCAGATGCTTTTTTAGCAGCGTTTTCTGAAGAGCCATTTTCAAATTACTATAACTGGAAAAGTATTTAAGCTAGCTCCATCACACTTTCTAGGCTTAAAATCTGATACCATTACTTGAAGAATACGGACTTCCAAGGGTGTGGCTTGGGTATATCATAGTATTCGGGGTGCTTGAATTTGCTCGAAAATCTTACTCTACGCTCTGTTGCAGCATCTTTGAAGGCCTGTGGAAAAGCTAGAGACTTGATATTATACACAGACCTTCCTATGTATGCTCTGTATATTGTATTAAAAAAACTGTCCCTATGTGATGAATGGTCTGGAAGATATTAAAGCTTGAAAATGGATGAAAACCCATTTTGTGCCATTTTTGGCAAGCTATAGCAACAAAAATGACAGCATTAACCAACATGAAACTAACTGTTTTGGAAAGATTAGATATTTGTTCTTAACATATAAAAAATTGTGATGGTGTTCTGCCTCATTTTCTCAAAATCAATTTTTGAAAATATGGGATTTTTGTACACGCCCAGCATTCAATGGCCTATAACCCTAACCTCATAGTTGACACAAAATCCAGCTATTCCAGACACTGGAATAATATTTACTACAGATACTATTAAACATTAATCAAAGCATTTTGTGCAGTTTAAGCTCTGTGTCATAAAAGTACCTTTTGTTATATGCTTCCATAGGCCATTGAATGCTGGGCGTGTACAAAAATCCCATATTTTCAAAAAATAAATGTTGAGAAAATGAGGCAGAACACCATCATTTTTTTTTTAAATGCACCCCGAATACTATGATATACCCAAGCCACACCCTTGGAAGACAATATTCTTCAAGAAATGGTATCAGATTTTAAGCCTAGAAAGTTTTAAGGAGCTAGCTTAAATACTTTTCTAGTTATAGAAATCCGAAAAAAGCGTCTTAAAATGCACATAACATAGTTGCTAAAAACAAATTTGTGACTAAACTATTGGGAGTAGAGAGCTAATATTTGGGACTATACCTATTAAGAAGTGTATGAACAACCAATCAGCCAAATCTGAGACGGTCGAGTGGGAGCCATTGGTACACTTCACATGGAATGACTTATCTTATCTTTCCTAAAGCAAAAGCTGTGGCCTGTATCTTTTATGGCCTAACTGGTGTGCTGTGGAATTGACAGGAGGATAAAGTATAGGTGTTTACGAGCTGAAAGGCAGAATACACTGTGTTGAACTTTTAACAAATAAAACATAATAACACAGCACCTATTGCTCCACTAGATCTCACTCATCACTTCTAACTACAGACTCATTTCAGTGAGTAGCTAGCTACCACCATGCCGCTGGGTTTGATAGACAGCTTGGAACATCCTCTAAACCCTACTCTGATAAAGCAAAAAAGGGGGTGAAAAATAGGAAATCTGTGACAGACAGAGGTACTTCTAACAGTGTGAATTATGCATCATGGGTGAAAGTGCTCAATTACCTAAAACTAGGAAGGATTTGGATTTCAACCAGACCGCTCACTAAGTTTCTGACACTGAAGGTAATCAACTACGGTTTCTACTTACACTTTTCACCGTCGTTTTAATGTAGTCCTTCCTGCTGGTCAGGTCAAATTCAGGGTATGAATCATACACCTAAACACACAAAAAATATTTATTAACGGGAGCTTTTTCAAATGAAGACAACCAACAAACAAACAAACAAACAAACAAAGAGAAGACTGACACCTGAACTATCTTCTATCTTTCTTGAAGAAATAGAATAAATAAATAAATAAATAAATACAGCCACTAAGCTCATCCTACAAGATAACTTAAACCGGGAAAGCACTGCCTATTTACTAGGGGTGGGAATCTCTTGGCACCTCACGATTCCGAGGTCAACGATTCGATTCAAAACCGATTATCGATTCTAAACCGATTATCGATTCAAAACCGATTATCAATTCTAAACCGATAAAACGATTATCGATGCATGTCGATTTTTAAAACATTTGAGTTTGCTACTCAGTCTCAAATCACTTCCTACTTTGTGTTTGATAATTAAAGAAAATCAACAGATCTATTTTTTATTAGAGAAAAAGCTTTTCCTTGTCACAATTATGACTTTCAATGAACAATGCAATAATCGATGCAGCTTGCATTTCAACACAAAATGGATGTGTAAAAAAAAAAAAAAATGTATTATTAAAAAAATCGATTATGAACTTTTCTGAATCGAGACAGAAACGTTCTAGAGAGAATCGAGAGAAATCGAAAAAACGATTTTTTTTCCCACCCCTACTATTTACTACAGATGTATAGATATAAATAACAACAACAATAAAAAAAAACTGTTGTTTGTAAATAGCACAGAAGCATTTTGTGAACTCACTTTCTGGCAAAGCTGCTTCATTGTGACCTCCTCCAGGTTGGCATTTTTCAGGAGATCTTGCACTGTGGTCTTAATCTGATCATCTGTGGGCGGCCTCTTTATCATCTTGATCAAGGGTTTATCGTCATCAGAACTGTCATCGGAGTCTATTTTTTGCGAAACAATAAATACATGTTTTTGTTAAAATACATTTGACACTGTTTTTGTTATAATACATTGGTGTTAATTACATCTCAAAGCATAGGCGCTCATGAAAATGTCAACAAGATTTTACGATGAACACAACACTGTATTTAAAATGGATTATTTCAACATGGGTGACATTACCCAGTAGTACTTGGCGTTTTTTGGCGGTCTTGTTGCTGCTGCTGTCTGCTTTCTTAGTTTTTGGGGCAGGCTTTGCTAGTTTCTTCTTTGCTGCTGGTTTCTTTTTTGACTATGTGAATAATACATATGGGATTATGAACACCAATCATTTGTACAAGTAATTGTAAAACTGAATCACAGACTGGAGACAACAGTGCAATCCAAGTCACCTTCTCAAAGTCACTGTTGTTTTGATTGTCACTGTCATCAGACTCTGATTTGTCAGAAGTATCAGACTCAAGTTCCTTTGCTGTCTTCTTAGCTGCTGGTTTCTTTTTCCCAGGTGGTGGCTTTGTTGTCTTTTTGCTGGCTGCTGTCTTTTTGGGGGTGGCAGGCTTCTTCTTAGCAGGGGATTTCGACTTGGGAGTCTAGCAACACAGGGGAAAGCAAAAGTATTTCAGTAATGTTCAAATCGATGAGACATTTACCTGAAACTTGGATGACTCTCACTAACCTCCTTCTCCTCCTCCTCCTCATCATCATCATCTTTAACATCATCACCATCTTCTATTTCCTCTTCATCCTCATCTGAGGAGTCGTCTGTGTCCTCTTTCTTTTTCCGACTTTCTATGGCCGATGACGTCTTGGTCTCTTTACTTTCAGGTTTGTCATCTTCATCATCGTCGTCATCGTCACTGCTTGAATCTGTGACTATGGCTTTGGATTTGCCCTCCACCTTTGATTTCTTGGGACTCTTGGAAACTTTGCTTGTCTTTTGCTTGGCATCGGTGGCAGTGTTCTTCCTCTTCTTCTTCTTCTTCTTCTTTTTGATGGAAACTGGCTGCAAGAAAACCAAGATTTGCATCCAACTGGTTAACAGCAGCAAACTTACTTTCACATATTATTATAAACATTAAGCACACACACCAACACTTCATTTTGCTGAACCTGTGTACCTTTCCTGTATTGACAGGGTGCATAAGGAATGCCATGATTCTTTCAATTAAGACAGACTGCTTCCCACTCCTCTCTATGTCTAGAACTTGACAGATGGTCTTCAACATTGCGTTTGTGTATCTGTATTTGGGGGGGATAAAAGTTACGTTAAAGAACAATTCCACTGGCAGATGCCAGAACTAATGTTTTTGTGTTTGTTTTGATTGTTAGAAAAACAATTACTTTGACATCATCTTCAGCTTTTTTGAGAAGGGATCACTTTCCTCCTTGAAAGGGAAGCCACTGAATAAACGTAGGTTCTTCTTCATTGAAGCTGCCTTATTTCACATGAAAACAAACAGTATAAATAGAGCATGGTAAGCATTTAAATATGTAATATCTTAGAATGTGATAATAGCAAACTCCAGGTCCTTATTAAAAATCTGCTAAATGATCATTTGCAGTACATTATCATAATCATAAAATACTTACTGCTCCAGGTCGATCAAAAAGGATCTTATGAAGAGGTTTCAGGAGGGGGGCTTTTGTTTTTCCGATATTGTGGTTGATTCGTGCATTTTCACCCAGCTTATCTCCAACACCTTGATTTCAATCAGTGACATGGACACCAAGATATCAGAAATCAATCTGCCACAACATTTGGATAACTTTTCACCATTCACAATAGTCTTTCAATACAGTTTTATTTGTGTAATACTCACCACTTTCAATTTTCAGGCGTTCTTTAGGTTTCCCCAGCTGCCCAGACTGCACCAGTCTTTCCACCTTCTTTTTTTCTCTTTTTCCCTCAATAATTTCCATGACATCTACACACAAAAAAAATCGATGCATTTATGTAACTTACTGTAAACATACAGGCCACAAACTTAAAAAAATAAATAAAATTACATCGGAGAAAGACGTACTGAGTCCTTTCAACTTTTCCACCTGTGGCTCCTCTTCGTGGGAGCAGTCCTCCAATTCAGTCATCGGTATACTGTCGTCCATCTCTGCGTTTGTGGCATCTGTCAGCGTGCTCTTAAGATATGAACAGCGTTGTGAAAAATCGGTTAATATATCTTGCTATAATGATATAATTAAGAAAAAATAATTTAAAAACAGCGCTGACATGGCAAGTTAGTTTAACACAGCGCTAGTGATGTATTATTAGTGATTATATATATTATATTAGTGATGTTTTAGAACAAGTGGTGCCAGATACACGAAGTAATTGTTGACTAACGTTATAAAGTTGACCTGGGGTGACCGATTTCATGATAATAACTTAACACTGCCAGGCTAGCTATCTACGTCGACTAACATTATCTGCTAACGTTAACTTGACGGTACGTTGTCAACATTCAAATGTAACGTTACAATCGTCAACTTAACATTAACACATTAACCCAGTGGTGAACAAGTTTATGCTCAGTTTAAAATATATCTCCAACGTTACGTTATTAAATATTTGAACCGAACCGAAATTAAGGTTTAAGAGTTCAAAACGGTCATCTAAGGATGCCCTTTCTAAAACGAGAAACCTAGGACAAATTTGGCGCGCTGCTGTGTTTACCCTCATGCATGCTTTCCTAATGACGTGCTAAGAAACTGAAGGAGCTAGCTTAGCCAGCTAGCAAGCTAATTTATGAATGAGAGCAGTGACAAAGTTGTCACGTATACAACAGTGACGAAAAAGGACAGTTTATGAGTAACAGCGTAAATTGCCTAAGCTGGCTATTAGACTATCTGATAACAGTTGGTTTAGAGAGCTGCCTTGGTGAAGAAAGCATTTACGTTAACGTTATCCTAGCTAATGTGGGTAGGGATGACCCCGTCCCGCCCACACGTAAAACATCTTATTTTAGACTCATTCTGTGCGCTATTCTCATCCAACTCCGCATATGTTGTCAGTATACATACTAGCACGTAAGCATGTTAAATTTCACACCGAAGACAATTAGCTTGCTAGCTATGATTTAACGTTACCTCGCCATCCACGTAACGTTAGTTTGCAACTTGAATAGTTTCAAAATGGCGGTTTGAAAATTGGAGGCTGGGCTTTGTGTGACGTCAGAAAACAATGCTCAATGAGCCTTAAGCCCATAGACACGTTTATAGAATAGAATAGACTTTATTTGTCATTGTGCATTAGATACACAACAACATTTGCTTGTGCAACCACTAAAAAAAAATGCAATGCTTACATCAACATACATCCTTCAACCACACTAAAGCACATTAAAGTATGCTTGCAACCCCACGCACTCACACATAAATATATATACAAAAACATAAATAGCTTAAGCTTACTACACCTTTGACATTCAGACTAGAGGCCGACATCGGGCCACCTCTGAATTTTGAGCCAAATAAATAAACATAATCATGAAGCAAGCTGACGAAACAAATGATGATCCATTTATTTGATGACTCCATCTATTTATGTGTTTAAAATGCCTATTACAGGACTTTGCTATTCAGTTTGAGCCTACATCTTCACTATGGGTTGAGTATCTTTCAGCCCTTTTACAAAAACTGATTTCTAAAAACAAGCACTGTCTGTACTCTCATTAGACGCCAGATGGCAGCACTACCAAGAAGTTAAGGGACAAGTGGGCTGCAGGAAAGGTTGTTGGCAAATTAGTTGACTACGAGTTGTAATCGATGACTGTCCACTGTAGGACGCATTTAATGATTACGGAATGTGCTGTATAAGAGCTGGTGGTTATAGCCTAATGTTGTAACTTAGCTTGAATTTCTGTCTGACGAACCAAGCATCAGCTAAAGAATGTTGGAAATCTACAGGAGAAATTAAAGCTTGAATAGGCTAAACAATTCTTTGTCAGAATGGACAACTGAGAATGCCATGGTGGACGAAGAGAAGCAAATAATTGTTCTTGAATTTAAATAGGCTATATCAAGACAAGGCTTGAAGAGTAGCCAACATGCCTTTGCAACATGCAGCTTATGTTTTAACTAAACAGAAATAACCTAATTTAGCCAGTACAGAGACGAAAATCACGAGTTTGTTGCCTAGCAGCACGTTCCCGTCTGATTCGCCCTCGGTCTTGCTCGCTCTGTTGCGTTTTAAAGGCGCGCCTCTGCGCACCTGAACGGCACAGCTGTGGAAACTGTGGAAAGATTGAGTTCCAACCGTCCTTTTCATGGAATAACCTATCACCGCATAATTTTATTTAGCCTGTAGGCTATTCTACCCAAAATGCGTCGGATTGGAAAATAACAAATCTGTACCATCATTCAAAACCATTTTATCAAACATTAGTTGGAGAACGACAAATTGTCTTTCAAATGAGAAATAGATTATTTTGAGGCAGAGGTAAGTCTGTTTGTATTTGATGCATGTTTTTAAGACATTTGGTAATACTTTTCTCAAGATGTATTATAATAAGATATAAACTTGTGCCTATAAGGAGATAAGCGCCTGTTGGGAAACGATTGCGGACTTTTCAGACATTAGTAGCCCAAACAATTGTCAAAATGAGTAGCCTAAGCTTGACTATCTGCAGATGTGACCAGCTGATGACTGACAGAAGTCATAAACCGGTAGATTTTTTATGAATTTGATCATTTTTCATAGTTCATATTACATGTTATTAAATGTCTGTAGCCTACTTATTTGGCGTTCTAGCTTATATTGCAAAACAACACCAGTGTTTTGCCCTCAGACCTTAACCATGGCATTTAGGTCCAGATGATTTTATGACAGCGCACAAACTGATTTTTCAGATAGTTCTCAAAGACATTGAAGAACTCTTGGATATCTGTTATCTTTATCCTTTCTCTGGTTTGCCTTTCATGGGTAAAAATGACGCAATTCTTACATTGTTCTATATAAACATCAATTATTGTAGTCCTGCCGTGAAATACTTAGGCTATGTCATTGACTCTAGTGGCACATATATATAAAATATGTAAGCATATATATATTTCTCAAAATTCAAAATTCAGCCATTATATGCTCTGTGCCACCATGACAACATAACAGAGTGGAGTGTACCAAAGTGAATTAATGATTACAAGAATAGTACCATTAGTACAATTAATTAGGCAAGCCAGCTAAAATATTTAAGTCTTGATGACGAGCTTTGAGGAAGTAGGACACAGCCATAGGCTTTTCGTGCTACCCTCATCTGATATCTACTCAGGCTCTCTTTGCAAACAGCAAGTTCATCGAGGGAATATAGTCCAAACTGGAATAATACTGAAGTGCATTCAAATTCTTTCCAGTTTATTATACATGCATCTAAAGCACTTAAGCCAAAATCTTTGACCAATGTGCTGTAAAATTGTATCTTCCTTAAGTGTATTCAATTCCCTGTTTACAGAAACAAAAGGGGTGTAAACTCCTGTGAATGAGTCTCGATCAGCAAATAAAATGAGACTCACACACACAGGCAGGGGCTGGGGGAGGTGGGGAACCCATTTAATGACATAGATGAGTACCAAATAGTGGACTCTATGTCAGCATTGGCCTTAAAAGGTTCAGGATGTTTTTAAACAGTAGATGGTACGTGGAGCCATTTTCAATCCATAAAATGTTTATAAAAATGAATTTTTATAAAAAATGGTAAATATTTTTGAATGTTAATACCAGCACTGATGTGTTTCATTACAGTACAGTCATATCATTTAGTTTACAGCTCAAAATACATACTTAAGTATACACTACCTCTTTAATTTGAATACCCATACAGGTCCTCCACTGTCCCTTTCAGTATGACCAGTGGTAGCTCTAGTCCAGCACAGTTCTATGGGGACAGTGCATCTCTCCTGTCCCTGGATTCCAGTGTTTTCTACAGTGAAGCCCCTCCACCAACTGATGACACTTTAGACTTCTTCATTATCAATGTAGGTGGAAGCCGCTACATCCTGTCCCATGAGCTTTTGACGTCTTACCCCGAGACTAGGCTGGGAAAACTGGCCCTCTCCACCCGCGACTGTGCCTTGGACCTTTGTGATGATGCAGACCTCCTGGAGAATGAGTTCTTCTTTGACCGCAACTCGCAGACGTTCCAGTACATCATGAACTTTTACAAGACAGGTCACCTGCATGTTAGAGAGGAGCTGTGTGTGGTCTCTTTCCTGCAGGAGATTGAGTACTGGGGGATTGATGAACTGCGCATCGATTCTTGTTGCAGGGATAAGTACTACCGGCGGAAGGAGATGAAGGAATCAATGGAAATCACGAGCGACGTGGATGTCATAGACAGTGAGGAGGAGGACTTCACTGGGGTGATGTGCCAGGACTTGAGACAGAGATTATGGGACCTCATGGAGAAGCCTGACTCGTCCCCAGCTGCAAAGACATTTGGGACCTTGTCCATGTTCTTTGTGGTGGTGTCCATCTTGAGCATGGCTTTGATATCGCTGGACCTCACTCTGCTGGGGCAACCGTTCCTGGATGCCCTGGAGTATGTGTGCATCGTTTGGTTCACAGGCGAGCTCCTGCTCCGGTTCATGTGCGTGAGGGACAAATGTAAGTTCAGCAGGAGTGTGGTGAACATCATTGACCTGCTGGCCATCCTGCCCTTCTACGTCACGCTGGCGGTGGAGAACCTGCACGGAGGCTCCACAGAGCTGGAGAACGTGGGCCGGGTGGTGCAGGTGCTCAGGCTGATGAGGTCACTCAGGATGCTCAAGCTGGGCCGCCATTCCACAGGTGACGTGTCTATGTTTGTGTGTTGAAAAGAAAAAAAGATTTCTCCCAACCAACCACCAAACTCATATGCACTTTGACTGCTAGTACACTTCTACTGATTTTGAGGAAGACATGTAGACATAAACGGGTTGATTTGAAATTGGGGATTTGCTCCTGCAAGACAGTGGCATAGGCAGAATTTTATATTTGGGCCGGTCTGTGCAAAATTGAGTGGGCACAACTTTAACTCATGGTCCATAACAGCCTATTATAGCCTCCGGCTGATCTGAAGGCAGTCTTAGGCAGAGTGAGTGTGTGCGGTGTAGCCTCAGTAGTCAAACTAGTCCAATCTTCTGTTTTTTGTTCTCATTGAAACGGACTACATAGTAAAACAAAGATGACAGTAAAAAACGCTGCATCTTTATCCATCAAGCACACATTTCTAATCAGAGGTATAGCGCACGACCTGCTTTCACAACAAACAGATGCACAGTATCATGACAACACGCACAATAGCCTCTGCTTGCAGGTTCACATTGCTGGAACTATGGTCAAATGTTTGGAGAACCTCCTACACCAACAACACCCAGTGTAAGGGCAGACCACTCTCACTCTATCAGATCACTCTGTAAGGGATAATCACTCTGTCTGATTTTGATTTGCCACGATGAGCAGGACGTGTCACATAATTGAAAAGGGGGGACTCCCCTGCACTACCAACTAACTATATTTTAATGGTATGAAAGAATCCCGTGAGTGAAAATGTATTGTTTATAACAAGGTCATAAGTAGCATGTTTTACATTTATAAAAGTAGGAGGCATACAATATGGAGTAAAAAAAACAGTTTCATAAGTTTGACATGCTGTCTGACAGTGGTACATGTCATGTCATGAGGCCGATTGTGAGGTATAATATGAGTCTAAACATGAGTACAATAATAGTGAACATGTCATGTTGGGGTCAGTTAGGGGAGAAAATAGGGCATGTTTTCAAATCCACTGCCTTGTGCTCACTGTTTTAAAACCCGCTGATGACTTAGGAGAGATCATAACAAACACTGCATTCTGTCTGAGAGAGAGAGAGAGAGAGAGAGAGCATACATTTATTCATTCATATTTTGACAATTTCCCCAGGAAATTCCAACGAGCCAGACCCACAGTCGCAAAAAAAAAATGTCCCAGAGCTTTGTATGGCTTTGATCTTTTTTTCTTTTTTTGGAGAGCAAGGATTTCACTTTGAGATGCATCCTCAGCCATGGATAATGGAAGGAAATGATGTCAGAGAGGCAACAGGGCCGGAACAGTCTGGGACTGTGCACATCACAAGGAGCGTGCTTGTGATATCTCTGTCATAATGTATAGATATTGAAAGAAGCTTGCCTTGATGAAAAGCTCCATTGGTTTGATCTTTGAAAAGGCCATGGTGTATCTTGGCAAAGATTATTTGAATTCGTTTTTTTTTTCAGAGAGAAGTTAGATTGTATAATACATGGGAGAGTGACTGTTTCATTGATCTACTTGAGTTTAATATTAGTACAAGACAACAATGTCAAATTGAATCTCTAAGTTGTGTGTTTGATTTACTTTCATCATCAAAAGAAACACGATGTAGACAAATCCTTTTCCATATATGCAGACAGCATATAGCCATGTCCATCAAAATGTGATGTTGTTCTCCCTTATCTGCACCAACCTTCTGTCAAAGCTATGATTTTATTAAATGATGAGACCTATCAACAAGGGAAATATACAGAGGCATGTCACCCTTGTGTAACATAAAACAAGGCACATACAAGATACAATAAAGCAGAGAGTTCAGCAGCATGAATACTTAGAAAAAGAATTAACCAGTGTGCTTGTGCTAGAGTAATACAGTAAAAACCTTTTCTCAGGGACGTCTACGTGAGTGACCAGATACGCATATTTCGAGTAATTGGAAAGCTACAGCTCATCATCATGCTGTCGTGCTCTGTATTGTCTGTATGCTCTTATAAATTCTTTCATGTTCATTTAACGTACTGAACATCTGATCATAATGTTTCACCGGTGATCCCATTGGCCCAGACTTGACATTGAAGCTAGTCTCTTTAGAGTGACAGATTGACAAAATCAAATGTGCTTTCTAGCAGTGAAGTTTCCCCTCCTGCTGAGAGCCAACATGCACATTTTCATTTTCACTTTCACAGATCATGAACAAATAGGTTTAGTCAAACGGCAGTCACGCGTTTCACACCTCACAGGAGCTGTACGAGTGAAGTTTTGGTATAGTAAGATCTTTTCTCACAGCTTCTGTTAAAAGCCGGCATGGAAAACATGTGATGCGGAGAAGCAAATCTAAAAATGTTCTGCAACAGTGCATTTCAATGTTCAAAAAGTGTTCTAAGTATATCTCTTCCAAGTGGCTCTCTGAAACCTGTTATAGCACTCCCAAAGTCATGATCCAGCGAGTGTTAGTGATACAAATGGTTTGAATCAGTCCACTCTGAAACAGTCTTTTACTCAACTGTAATGGACTGAATAGCACTTCTTGTCAGTGCGCTCTCATTTAGAAAAAAAAAGAAAATGTATTCCAATGTATTCCAGTGGAGTGAGGATGCATTATCAACAGTACTTACGCAGGCTGGGAAATTAGCATTAATCTTGCAAGAATAATTGGACTTTCACTGCCTCCCCTGGACGACATCTTTAGGACACGCTGCCTCCGCCGAGCATGTGGCATTTTGAAGGATGAGACTCACCCCGCAAACCTTCTCTTCACCCTGCTTCCCTCTGGCAGGCGCTACCGGGCCACTACAGCCCGCACCTCCAGACTGCAGAACAGTTTCATCCCCAGGGCCATCACAGAACTAAACAATCACACAACCCTCATACCCTCCACCCAGCACAACTGCACTTTTTTTAGTGGTTGCACAAACAAATTTCGTTGTGTATCCAATGCACAATGACAAATAAAGTATATTCTATTCTATTCTATTCTATTCTATTCTATTCTAGTGATGGTGAACGTGAATGAGCTGAGTTTTGCCGGTCGTGAATTAGACCCAAAGACCCAGAGGCAGACAGCTGCTGAAACGAGCTGCAATAAGGGAACAGTGGGTTAGCCTGCACGTCCTCATCCATCTCCTCTAGATAGCATCTCTCACTCACAGCTGCTTGAGAGGAAGATTTCCTGCCTAGGAAGGGCCTCCGTCACACCAGCAAGTTTCAATCTGCCACAGCTCTGTGGGGTTCTATTCCTCACCCCCCCCCCCCCCCGAGAACATTTATTATGCATTGCAGGGGATCAGAGATGCCTGGCTAGGCAGAGAGCTTTCACACTCACACTATAACGAGACACATTTCGTCTAGAGTATATGAAAGGAAAACATTTGAAACTAGGTTGTTGTGTCATACAGCCCTAGTTTTCCGTTTTCAGTTTGTACAGCGGAACACACTGTTTCTTTGATTGACCTTGAGTGTGATGGTAAATAATGGATAACAGGTTCAGTTAAGATCTTTAATATACTTTAAAAACAACTGAGAGACTTCAGCTCATTCAAAACTCTGCAGCTCGGCTATTAACCAGAACCAAGAGGAGAGAGCACATTAGTCCAGTTTTAGCTGCTCTGCACTGGCTTCCAGTAACTTTAAGAATTGACTTTAAGGTCCTTCTCCTAATATACAAAGCCCTTAATGGGCTAGGACCAAGTTACATTGCAAACTCCCTAGTCAAATACTTGCCCTCAAGAACACTGCGATCATCGAATGCTGGTTTATTGGAGGTTCCCAGCAAAAGCCGTAAGAAAATCGGGGACGCAGCATTTGTCAATTACGCCCCAGTGCTATGGAACATACTGCCTATAGACATCAGGGAAGCCAGCTCGCTTAACATCTTTAAAAGAAAACTAAAAACGTACCTCTTCACATTAGCCTTTAACTAGCTACCACTTCGCACTATATATATTTATATAAATACTTTTAATTTAATTTAATTTAATTTAATTTAATTTAATTTAATTTAATTTAATTTAATTTAATTTAATTTAAATCTCTACAGGTGATATTAAGGGGTTGGATTAAATATATCTATATAATTATAATTATAATTTTATTTTTTTTGCACTATATCTTTGTTATGTTTCTTTGATGTCTATTTTTATGTGCATGTCATTTCTTTGTGCATATTATGTATTTGCTGTAAAGCACTTTGAGCTGCATTCTTTTGCATGAAAGGTGCTATATAAATAAAGTTTTATTATTATTATTATTATTATTATTATTACTTATAATATGAAGAGGACTTCTGTATTATTGAGAATAATGAATCCTAGAATGTGTTTGTGCACATAACCAATGTTTGTCCTCATGAATTCCGCATGTCTGAAGTTACACTCTGGTACTCTTTAAAGGTCCACATTGTGTCGTGTAAGCATACAGAATGTTTCCTGTCATCTGTAACCTGTACGAAAATGAATACAAAATGTCTGTCTGCCCTTTGCACATGTGTTTGTGAGGTGTGCATTGATAAAGACAGGCATGTGCTTTCTTCCGCAGGTCTGAAATCTCTAGGCATGACGGTCACCCAGTGCTACCAGGAGGTGGGTCTGCTGATGCTCTTCCTGACCGTGGGCATCTCCATCTTCGCCGCGGTGGAGTACGCCATTGAGCACGACCTGCCCGACACCACCTTCACCAACGTGCCCAGCGCCTGGTGGTGGGCCACCACCTCCATGACCACCGTGGGCTACGGGGACATCCGGCCCGACACCACCGTGGGCAAGGTGGTGGCCTTCCTCTGCATCCTGTCGGGCATCCTGATCCTGGCGCTGCCCATCGCCATCATCAACGAGCGCTTCTCGGCGTGCTACTTCACGCTGAAGGTGAAGGAGGCGGCGCTGCGGCACAGTGAGGCGCTGCGGCGGCTGGCCCGCGGCTCCACCTCCGAGGGTGCTGCGCTCGGGGTGAACCTGCGCGACGCCTACGCCCACAGCGTGCTGGAGATGCTCCGGCTCCAGGGCAGGGAGCGGGCGAGCACACGCAGCAGCGCAGCCGACGACCCCTTTTGGTAGCGGGGAGGGAAACGCACACGGACATGCAGTATATAGCACACACACACACACATACACACACACACACACACACACACACACACACACACACACACACACACACACACACACACACACACACACACATACACACCAACAGTATGTATCACACACACACACACACACACACACACCCTTCATCCCCTTATTTTTGTATATTGGGACACTTGGCAGCTGTTATCCTACATAGGACACACACATGTTCAGTGCATAGTATACATGAGCACAACATGAAGCAAGTGGGGTTAGAGATTGGGGACAGATTGGAGTAAAGAGAAAGATATTCAAAAGTAAACACGTACATACATTCACATTTGCTTCCACAACCAGTACAGTAGGCCGTCATATACACAATTCAGTGAGAAGCAAGAAGAAACAAACCCAAACATAAACACATAGAGACTCAGTTAGAGGATATGTTGGATATGGGGAATGCGATGGAAGAAAGCTGGGTGGAATGGGCACTTACTGTAGGCTGATAGGTTCAGGATCAAGCACATTTACACACAGACTGACACACACATAAATACTCTGAACAAGATTACCAGCACAGCCCACAAGAGTATATGAGCCTTTGGAGTGCTTTTATCAGATTTGCCACCATTTATCTTCTAGAAAGCCATGCTTAAAATGAGGCTCCTCAATTCATGCAATACATTAATGGAGCTTTACTGACTTGGTCAAAAATGATGTACATATCTTATTTTATACACAATGTGATAACTTGTCCTTGTGATAGCTGATTTGTCTTCATTCACTGTACACTCTTCTCAGAGACTGGTAGGCTCTAGTTCTTTGTGGTCCAGTGTGGTTAAATATGTAAAAATATGTCTCGCGGAAGCCAGTTGCATAATAAACCAGCCTCTTTGTCCCCATTCTGTATCCCGTGGGAGAGTATGTTCTTTTGAAATGGCATACCTAGCGCCTGAGAGGTCAAGGTAACCTGTGTGTCAGGCATCCTGTCACTGAGCTGAGGAGCTGCTGCTGGAGAGACCGCTAGACCTAATTTAGCTAACACCTTGTCAAGGAATCAGCAACATGCCGTGCCCGTTGGTCTCAGCATATGCAGCCCACAGTGGAAAGTTACATAAAGTGAGACGCAGTGTGTGCGGTAAAGATGACTGGCACTCCAGTGCTGGAGAGGATCATTATCCTTGGCCAAGAGTGGAGGATATCTAACTCCGTAACTTCCCTGGTGGGGACCACTAGAGGTAAAAGCAATTCAGGTACTTCCAGGATACATTTTCCCTTTTTATTTCCACCTGGGACCTCTCAAATGGCCTGCTGTGTTGTTTAATGTGTAAGAGAGAAAGAGGGATTATTGTGGCGTATTAAAGGTAGTGTGTATGTAACAAAACACTTCTCTTTGTTGTGATTTATGGAAAACACTGTTTCATTTCGAGATTCAAGGAATTTCAAGAGAGTAAAATAAACATTCTGTGTGACTTAAAAACATGCAGTACCCTCCCTACACATCTGTTCCTTCACTGTGTGTAAAGGTGGAGCCTGAGAGTTTTTTGACAAGCCAAAATACTTGCTATGCTGTCTCCTTCTAGGTTACTGCAGGGAACTGGGACAGCATAAACATTTAATGCTAAACAGCAGACACAGGGGGAAAAAAAGCAGAGCTGTCTTCATCAACCCCTCGCTCAAAGACTGTGCTGAATCTGTCAGAAATAGCTCAGAATATTTCCTTTGTATAGCTGCAGGGGTGGTTTAGTGAAATTATAATCCTTTCGAATCACCCAGTAAGTGGTTCTTTGGCTTGTCTGCACAGCAGTGGTGTCAACAGATTAGCTCTAACAGACCATCCATAAATACTCAGTTGAGGAAATGATAACCCTCTGCCATGTGTGTGTGTTTTAAAGCAGATGTCATGTAAATGCAAGCAACTACCCGAAAAATGTCACTTTCTTGTGATTTTGTCGTGAGATATTCCGGCTCCAGATTAGAAGAATCTTCACTGAAATGTCTTTCAGTTTTCCTACAGTTCAAGTTACAAAACACGATGCTTCAGTCGCTAACATCACGTCAAAGTGAGGTAGGTTGACTTTTGAAAGCAGAAACATATTTTCTACTATCTAGTTTCTTCACAACTGGGAATATGCAGAGCCTTCAGCACTGAGACCCGCTGCATCAAAGTAACCTACTTTCAAACCTCTAAGATCACATTCCCAAAGACGGAGATCTGCATTTCCACCTCTTCTTGATAAATCATGTTAGCTTAGATCTCCTTAAACGGCTACTTGGCAGTCTTTCTTATCTGTTTCCTGACTTATGGCCTGAAGGTTCCATACTGCAAGACTCCCTCTGCTTGATGTTTGGGGAGTATACCGGAGGCATGTCCACAGTGGCAAGCATAGCATAACATTTTTTAGAGAATATTTTGATGTATGGCAGCAAGAGAAATTGACATATTGTGTTATAAAAAAAGAAAGTAATTTAAATGGGGATCATTTGAATGGTTTGCACATCTAATCTGCCTCTTCAGAACCATTAAAGAACATCATTGGCGGACAGGCTCACGGTTTTATATTCAGTGTGTGTCCTCAATCAACATGCAGAATGCTGACCTTAAAATAACCAACACCAGTTTAGAGCTCATTTCAGGAGCAACAAGTCCTGTTCCATATACTTTCTCCTTCACCTCTGAATGGCTATTTATGTCCTCAAAGAGGCATGTAGTACAATGGCATCTGAATAACACCATTCATTATTACTGATGAACACATTATTGTGTATTACAGACTAGTATTCCCATAGGGAATTCTATAGATTACAATGTTTTCTTTTACTCCACCTTAACCCAATGAACTAAATAATTAGTCTTCTTTAATTAGTAAACCAAACCACAAAGCAATAAGAGTCAAGCTAATGGTTGTCTTGCTCGTGGATGAGTAGGAATGATAGAGTATGTCTGATGCGCCATGATAATGAGCTTGTCCATTTCTCAGCCAGCTTGCTTTTCCCCCGAGCTCTTGTCTGGGCGCCAGGGAAAACAACCAAATGTATGACAGGATGTCATCTTCTTGGCCTCCGGTTTTCCATTGAGTTCTTTTTCAGTCAAAACATACAGTAGCATCACCACCATCCTCACCATTACATCTGCAGCTGCCGCCATGCTGTTGTTGTTGTTTTTGTTGTTATTATTATTATTACATATTACTACATATAAATATTATTATTTATGCATACAAATATATATATTTCAGTTTGTCTATTTCACGATGTTAACTCACTGGTTGTCTTCATTTATATTGTGCATGTAGCAGTTTTTACTGAATGATTACCAGGGAACTTTTTTTTTAATGGCTGAAGCCTAATTTACTAAGCCAGTCTTCTTCATCCCAGTGGATGAACTGTGCGTTCAATCGGAGTTGCACATCCCGAGGCGAGCAGCTGTGTTTACTGTTGCAAGAGTGATGCTATGAAGAACAGCACTGCCTTACTTAAAACATGGGCAGGCTGCTGGAGGAATGCTTAGCAGAATGCTAGGCTGACAGCACATGGGCCAAGGGTTATTGGGATAACATTCAGTGCACACAGCTAACTTTTGAAAACAGTTAATAGGGTTGAATCTGTCCCTGTGGCAGGGCTTACATTTATGAGAATGAACAACAATCTCAGTTTATTCTAAAGCATTCTGATACATAGTATAATACCTATCCTTCATACCCTATCCAAGTGAATCAGTTATGCTGTAGTGTAGGTTTTTTATATATGTACTGTGTGAATTTATGATTTCCACAAAAAGACAGCATATGGTTGACAGAGTAATATTTCATGCGAAGATGAAGGGCGTTAGTCGCATTTCCCACGAGAGTGTAGGTGTGAAAATGAAAAATGAGAGCAGAGATGACCTCTGAAATGTGGACGTTTCTCACAAATGGGTCAGCGTGGCATGGGACAGGTACTGGAGTCCACATCAAAGACAGAGACGTGAACAGAGCAGAACATATGGAAAGAGGAGTAGGAAGTAGGAAACTAGGACAGCTGGAGGGCAAACGTAAGGACGTGTACTTCGTGGTTGATCAGCACACCTGTCAGGTTTTTCTGTTGTTGATTTTGGTATGACACACCATTCTATAGTCTTTCCATGGTTTCTGCTGATATAGAAGAACCATTTTCGATATGGTTTTGTGTGTCACTTAAAGGTATGCATTGGCCTTTACTGGTAAAGGGATTCTCAAATACCTGGTACGATCAGCAGCTCAATGGGTTTTTCAGGCAAAGAACCCACATTATCACCCTTACAGACATGGGCAGTGGAACCCACTGACGGGAATTCTCAGGCCGACACTCTTTTAGACAAAAGACCACGAGGCGAATAGAAGATTTCTGGAGGTGTATTTCAAGGTGCTCCTGCAGGGAGTCAATTCCAACATCAGGTAGAGGCAGGTAAAAGACTAAAGAGGCACCACAGTGTTACAGGTTAAATACCAGTCAATCATGGGAGGTTACATGGGTCAGCATTGGTTTGTTACAGGTCAATGTGGGGAAGGGGGCATGTGAGTGGGAGGGGATCTTCCTATGAAGGAACACACACAGGCCCAAAATGGTGGACAATTGATGTGTATTCCTCCACCTGGGGCAGGGGGGGATGTCTGCTAGGGGCTTTAAACAAAGGTGTACCAAGACTATCAATACACATGGCACACACACACACACACACACACACACACAGGAGAACATGCTTGCAATGCAATGTAAGTCTATAAATTAATGGTAATATCAATTTCCATCACCACTTTATCACCCTTACAGCCATGGGCAGTGGAGGTCATAACATGATGGTGGTGAGAACCCAACAGAGATTTCACTTCGAAGGAACTGAAAGTGCTGCCTGCCTGGCTCTCTTCAGGCTACATTGGAACACACACTGTAGTGGATTTGAAGCCTGAGGAAATGTTCAGCTTGATGAGATAGTTGTCTGTAGCAGGCTAATCAGGGATAATCCAAAAGGGCTGCTCTTAAGATGAGGGAAAGGGAAGACACATATGCTACCAAATGCCACTGGGACAGACTAGATAAATAACGAGTGAATGTAAGAATGCAAGAAAAAGGATTGTCTGAGAGACAAACAGGGACTTAATGGGGGGAGCATGTGAGAATGTATGAACTATCTCCCATCAAGTGTGTGTTATTTTCAAAACCATTGTACACTTGTAGTGTCACTGCAAGACTCAAGGCTACTGAAACGAAGGTCGCTGATATCCAAAGTGTGTTTGAAAGGTCCACACACTTAAAGTAGCAGTAAGGAGTTTTGGTTGAAAACTAGCATCTAACTACTGAAAAGGCATGCAAAATCCTTCCAAACACTAATTACAGCACAGTTGGGACATGCAAACTAATGTCTTTTGGCAGTATAGCTGGCATTTACAAAACTTTGATATTTAACATAATAACAATGATAGCAGCATATTGTATGGATCAATACGCTATGGGGGACGACTAAAACACAGATAAAACAGTGACCACTGAATTAAAAATGAATTAAAGTCAAAAAGGTTTAAATCTTTGAAAACCTGATGCTAAGGTTAGCCATAACAATGGAGTTCTATTCACTTGACCTTGAGGACAACTGAGGAGCGGGGAACCATTATGGAAAAAGATTGAATAGATAACACACACCCTTGAGAGATTGAAGCAGTGTGTGTACACCAGAAGCATTGGACATAACAATAACACATGGCACAGTCATGGCAGTGCAAGACTTCATCATAGGTCAGGTCTTTGACAAGTGCAATGCTATGGATGTCATGAGTATGAATACAAATGTGTTCCGAGCCTTATAAAGACCCTTCCCCAAAAACACCCTTCGTCAAAATGAGCAAAGGGCAATCCATGTGAACACCGTGACCATAGTTGATCTTTTTCACATTACCTTCTCTCTGTATTTGTGGCGTCATGTCTTAAAACCAACTCTTGCTTAGGCTCACTACGAATTCCTTTCATCTGACACTTCAAACATTCGCTCATTAGACTGTGCGAGTCCTTAAGGAAATGCTCCCTTTTTGAAAACTCCATGGAATAGCATGCCTTCCCTTGCATGCACCCATAGATTAGCTGGTGGAGTATGGTTCAAGAAAAACCAACAACATGGAGTGAGTTTTGAAGTTATTTTTTTTCGAGATTCATGATCCAGGTCAAACAATCAGAGATAATATTCTGGATGCAGAGGAAAGAAATGTGGGCTATGCGGCTTCATATGTTTGTGCAGATCATATGCTCAGGTCTGGGGCTTCAATGAATCTGGGTTAATTTGGGACATTGCCAACATTGGAGGGATCTTAAAGAGGAACAGACAGAATTGTTTGTCATTTGTGGGTGTCTTATGAGACAGGTCCTATTCTCTACCAGTGGTTGGTCTAATGTATAAAAAGTGACCAGGGAAAATATATCCACAACCCACAAGTTGTTCTGTGCTGTTTTGAAGCCATGAGAACTGGGTTAATTACACCCAAACGTACTTTAATACTCCACACACAAAGTCCACCAGGAGCCCAAAGGAATGTAACCAGCTATTGTGCCACACTGGATCAGCTAAGGTTATTGCTCAGATGCAAACACTAATTTTTTATTTATTTCCAGTGGTTCTGCCTTTCTATTCTTTTTCATGGGTTTTCTACAGATTATTTGTTATTTTATATATTTAATGTCTATTTTCTTGACTGTTTGAGAATCCTTTTGTGAGAGTTTAAGATAGAGAACTTTCTGTCAGCATGTAAGTCTTCCCCTCTCGCCCTCTACTCTGTTCTCTACACTGTCCATGAAGTTGCATGGACAGATCAAACATGAGAGGAGACTCAGTTGTATAACATAACATGTTTTTCAGTGTCAGTGGGTGGACAATTTAAAACATAGGTAACATAGCAAAACATTGAATTAAGTAACAGCACTTTTAGACCTAGTTTAAAATGTAGGCAAACAGCAAACATTTCTCTCTCTCTCTCTCTCAGTTCTACGAGATATGACAAACAACATTTTTTATCAGAAAGACTAAATAGAATTACATATTTCAATCCAGCTATAGGATATACAGCCATAAAGGTAACACATCAAATATAAGGATATCCCGTCTCTGGAGTAGAGAAAACAGAACAGACGATCTCGGATCCTGCCGACAGGAGAAGGCAGCGATGAGGAGCCTACCCCTGGACATCAAGACAGGGACCTACTGGTGGCAGTAGGGTGGGGGAAGGGCATCAGCGTCTGGGTTCTGAAAGCAGCAGACAGGTGAGTGAGACGTGACAGTTTGAAGACAAGCGTAAGCCGCCTATTGGTTAGTGGTAATGAATGATTGGATGAGCGTGTAAGAGTCTTCCTGGTAGAACTTTTGCCCAAGCTATCATTTCTGCATAATTTTGAAAATGGTGATATTTTCTTCAGTTGACCAGAAAAGAAGAGAAAATAATGTATTAACATGAATTTAATATCTGTAATAGAATTACACATAAATAATCAGGCAGGGGGCAGAACATTTCTGAAAATATAAACCAAAGACTGCAAGGACAAACCTCTCAAACCGTGAATGATACTAATTGGTAATCTTGTAAGACACGGCGCTTGGCAGAAAGGTTCCCTGACAGCTCAGAAATGTCATCCCAAAAATGCTTCAAGTGAGTCATCGGGTCTCTTGTGTTTCAGATGTAGGATTTGGGATGAGAGAGAGAGAGTGTGTGTGTGTGTGTGTGTGTGTGTGTGTGAGAGAGTATGTGTGTGTGTGTATCAGAGAGAGAGCGAGAGAGAGAGAGAGAGAGAGAGAGAGAGAGAGAGAGAGAAACAGGTCTGTTTTCATCCTGGTGGTTGAAATATAAAAAGCTGACAACAACGTGAAGACACAAATCCACTTCAGACGTTCATGTGCCAAATTCATCTTCAATTTCTTCTTTTTGGTGGCCATCAAAATGTCAGTTTAGGGTTTGATATAACCCAGACCTACCCATGAGACCAGTGATCATTATATCCCTTGAACAGCATACAGTGATGGGGGGGGGGGGGGGGCGGTGGTAATTAGTGCAGTACTCATGTGTTCAGATGGAATGATGCCCATACGTCTGGAGCAGTGCCCACATAGTGAAACCCATCCCAAACGAACATTAATGAACTCCTTTAGGAATCCTTTAGCACAGTTGCTTCTTGGCTTTTTTGGCCAGCACTCGTTCCCAGGTGGAGCACTACTGAGCTAATCAGCTACTGTTTATTTATGTACATTTCATGCAGACCGTTGATCAACAGTGTTGTTGCAGCACTAGGATAGGTCTCCTCAAATGACTTGGCCGTCCCATAGGGTATCTGATTTGGAAGTCGGCGTGGGTGTTGAGCGTGGTGCTTTACAATGGAGCACTGATTAGGGAGCACTAAAAGAGGTGCTTTGTGTGTATTTATTGAGTGTGTTGAAGCAAGAGCCTGCTCCGTTTCACAGCATTTCATTCCATGTACATTCACATCTTTGCGGTAGATGTAATACATTTTTAAATACTATAATAATACTATTGTGGAAATAAATGCTCAAAAATGTTTCTGGATCTTTCCCCAGCTCTGAAATCTGTGACAGGCGTTTCATTGTGATCTGGCTGTATCAACAAATTTGGAAAGTGCCAAAGAGATGGGCATCATCACAGCTCAGTGACAGCCAAAGAGATGGGCATCATCACAGCTCAGTGACAGTAAGGGAAGACTCCTGCAGGGGCTATCTAGGCAGATCACAATGACAATGCTAATGATGCGGCACCGTCAGAACTCATTTTTATTTCTTTCAGTTGTCAACAACTGATCAATCCTGATGGAATGGCATTACTTTATAAAATACATTAGAAAAAAAACAGCACTTAAAACCAGTAAAAGCTACGAGCCAACTTGCTGCCACACTAAAGCAAATGCAGTCATGCTTGTCGATCTGAGTTTTTGTCATATACAGCACAATGATCTTAATTCTGCCCTGGACCCTGCCTCATGATACATTGGTTATTTTAATGACCTTTGTGTGTAAGGTTTGGTTGACGAGTAGCCTATTTTTACTGGGCTTTGGTGATGCCTGTGCTCATACTTTTAAGGAATATTGTGTCTTAAGGTTATTTACAGGAAATTAACATCCTCCTGTTCTACTTTGTATATAGGCTTTAAGGACACCCGTTTCAGAGTGCACGCAAAAAATACATTTTAATTCACGTTCCTTGCCAAGGTGGACCTATTCCCACTCTGTGATAGGACTGTCAGGTGACATTTTTGAAACTATACTGCCATCTGCTGTAAAAGCTTTCGCAGTTCCTTCGACCGTCGATACCTTGAGAGTAATAACTTCATATTATCTATGTGGAAAGCCAATAATATAGCCCAATATATAATAATTGAATATAGCCTTGGTGGATATTACAATGTTGCCTACATCTGAATCGGATGTTTTTACTGGTGAAGTTTAAATGGTGTGATAAACTCTAAATGTATGCTCACTGCAGTGACAGAAAAAAAGTCCCACGTGTCTAGTTAAAGCTAAACATAAGCAATCCAATTTTGCGATTCAATTCCTTTATAGAGCGAGACTGTGCTACCATCGCCAAAGTGGCGAAAGCACAAAACGTTCCAACACAAGGGGGCGTTCGGGAACAAATAATACGTTGTGTTCAATCGCGCCTTGGGCTTGGTTTAAAAATAAACAACCATCGTGTCGAAGGTCGTGGCATGGGACGTGGTCAACGTGTACCAAAAATAGGCTAAATATTCAAATACTACAATAGTATTACCAGGATTTAGAACACAAAATCAGTAATGACCAGTGCAAATACAAAACAAAGGTTTGCAAAAACACCGTGTTTATTAAAGACACCAAATCCCTGAAAAACCAGGAATACAAAATACTTCGTTGCGAAGCATACATACTTAATGTGAGGGAAAAGAAAAAAGGAAAAACGAATTCCAGTTTGAATCCGAAGGAAAAGCACCAGTGTCTCTGTTGTATTGATGACGCACCCCCCTTGTTCAAACCATAATAGTCCATGCTCATTTCAAACTTCTCGGAATTGGCATTAAAAAAAAAAAAAAAAAAAACACACCATACACCAGCCAAATTGTATTGGTCTTAAAAGGAATCTATACCTTAAAGTTCACAAAAGTCCTTGTTGTCTTCCTTTTCTGTCATTCCATGAGGGCATTTTCAAATACAGCCGAAATCCACATTAGGAAGGGAAAGGTATCAGCACCGAGGTAAATACCTGCCACAGACCTCATGGATCTTGCCAGGCAACTCAGTAGCGTGATTTGTAAACAAGATCATGGTGCAGTATTCCCGTTTACTCAGTTCAGGTGATGTTAGGTTTGCTTCCTGCTACCAGACCCCACATGTGTTCTCCGAGGTAGCTAGCTAGGAATAGCCAAGACAACAAGTAACAAGAGAGTCCAGGTAGTTTTCAGAAAAAATAAAGCCCACGTTTCATGACAAAACACCTGGCATATAAACATGTATTTCTACAAAAATTCAAACTCTGGATCGGGAACCACCCCCAGATTTTACAAAAGGGGAAAGAGAAATGAGCTGGCTTCAACAGGACACCTCAGCCAACTGATTCATTAGCTAGCTGACACGTTTCAACAGGCTAGCTAAGTGTGATGTTTGTAATGTCATTAGACAAATGTTGACCTCCAAAATAAGCTACGTTATTTAAATCATCATCATCATCGCAACCATTCATTTGATTGCAACTGTAAACGTTTGCCATTTGCGTGTCACCGACTAACACTGTTGATTGTCAACTGTTTTTGGACATTCACCAAGTTCTGATGTAGAAAACTGAAGTCGTCTGACGGCCTCTTTTATCAGATTGCCAGACAAGATTAATTCCTGTAGTAATTGATGAGGATCATCCCCGGTGACATCAGTCCGCTTTCGATTCCAAGTTTTGAAATTGTTCCAATCTTGATCACTGGATCCAGGATAAGGACTAGCTCTGTTACGTATTCCTCGACTGCGAAGTCGAATACAGCACCCTGTGCGCCGTGGCTGGGCCGCACTGTTGTTGTGGTTGGTCTGTTTGACGTTGCCACTGCCGTTGCTGTTGAGACCGTGGAGACATGACATCGTCTTTTGGTTTGCGCTATTGTTATGTAGCTGCAAAGCTTCGCCGATTTTGGTAACCAAAGCATCCACCTCTTTGGAATCGACGGTAACAGACTGCTCCAGCAGAATGTAGTTTTCTTTTCGACACGGCATCGTATATTGTGTCTGTGTTTTAGGCGAATTTTGGAAATGAATGAGAGCGTACAACCGGTATCCCCTCTCGCCACGCTGCTCAGCAAAGAACAACCCTTCAGCTTGATTTGTAAACAATAGGTGACGCAGGTTCCGGAATGTACCAGTGCTGTAGGGGATATATATTACCTAGAATGTCAAAGATCTTACTTCTACACCAATACTATACATAGAATTTCACGTCAGTCACAAAAATACTTTTAACATACGTATCACTGAACACATGGATGCTCAGGGCCTATCCTGAAATATATTTTAACAACCAGAAAAAAGACAAGACCCCTGTTTGGATAACAATGGTAGCGTCCAAGGGGCTGGAGCCAAGAAAACATTACATAATTGTAACTGAAAAATGTTCTTTGATGAAGTCGAAACAACCACTAGGTGTGGGAGATCTTTTGCGATACTCATTACGTTACAGATAATAAACACCTGATATTGTCCGTTTTAATTTCATATATGTATAGTCTTACATGCTAGCACAATTAGCCCAGAAGACAATGTTCTTGGGTATTGAAATAATTAGGCTATATGCATTTAGCCAAGAGTATATGTTCCATATGGCAATTGTATTATTATGGAGCCTATATATGTAAAATGTATGGATATGACTACTGTTTTCACATTTCTGAAATTAGGCTACTTGAACATCATACGAGTCAACCCGTCTATTTGAAAATTGAATGTTCAGAAACGGCATTCTGGACAACCTTGCACTTTAATTCTTTACAACAGGGAGTAAAAATGGAGGCGAGGTTGTTGTACACTTCAACTAAACACGACGTTTCTTGAAATCACCCGAGTGGTCAAATCAAAAGCATGATTGCCATATAAGGAATCCAAACATGTCCACGTGGTACATTGGCTGAGCTCGGTAATGGCGACGCTGTCAGCTTGATGGGAAAACGACAGACCCTGCTTGTTTACGTCTAGGTCTTTACAGTACTGACTGACTGTTTATAGTGTCAGTTATTGAAAGAATTGTTGTTGCCAACATTCAGCATATTCATCAGCGTAATATCAATCTTCAGTCGCGTTGGCGGGATCTGTCTGTTTGCTACTAATCGTCTTTTTCCCCCATCATAAGCCTATTATCAGTGTAATGCTATGCTTGTCAATGAGGCTGTGTTGACATTCGTTTGAAGTCTATAGTCTATGCGGAGGCCTTCGTGTTTATCAGTGTTTTGCTCCAGAAAGAGGCGTGGCTATCCATGAAATAGTAGTACGTGCCGTTTCTTTCAGTACACTTTGATATGAGTTGGAGTCCTGCCAAAGGGAGTGCAACGAGTTCATTGCCAGACCTTTTCCAAAAAAAGAACTAATGATATATAAAGATATTTAGATAAAAAACTAGCTGAATAAGTGTACAAACATTCTGCCCTGATATAGCCATAGGCTATATCCTGAAGTAATATGAATAAAACACGATTATCCTACGATCATAAATGTGTATAGGTTTACCTCTTTTTGTTCACCCGGAACAGTCATTTGAGAAACTTGCCTCAAAATATTCTGTGCTAGGCTACAGGGCTGCCACATACACCACTTCCTTCTCATTTCTAAGAAAAACAGCCGGGCTACTGAGAACTGGTCTGTTAAAGAGTTCAGGGTGTTCGTTTTCATTCGAGGTATTTGAAGAAATCTAGCAGACCTCCTGCAGTGTAGATACAAGCTTGTGTTGTAGGTTATCTGATATCACACCATTATGTTTTCATATATAATGCCTTGAAATGGATGCATGTTTTTTCACAAGTAGATTCAAGATTTTTATTGGTCTCGTGGAGTTGTATTGCTTGCATTGTCTGCTTAATGGTTGCAACATGTGCTAGAGACTGCATGTTCAGCAGTGTTCTCACAGCAGCTGGCTGTTCATTGCGACTTGGGGGGACGCTCTGCAAGCATAATGTGACCAATCAAAATGCTTAACTGTGTGAGACTGATCTCATTGGCCAACACCGAAAATCACAGCCCTGCCCTATCACATTTCTTGCATGGATGTTCCTCAATCTCACCGTCAACTATTACACAATACTGACATTTTAACAGTACAAAGGGATGTAACAGAGTAGCAGGAGCATTGCAGAGAACAGGAAGTTAAATATAAATGGTAATCTATGGCATGGTCTACTACAACAATAGAACATTAGTTCTATAAAATGTTCTATTGTTGTGTAGTAGACCATCTCAGTTCTATAAAATGTATTGCTGAGGTGTCAGTTTTGTACGCTAGTGTCTTGTTGAACACGTGCAAACATAGGATGCATTTCTTCAGCAAAGCTGTTTTTGACATTGCAGAGAGAGAGAGAGGCAAAGGTAGGGTAGGGCATGGTATGAGTCAGACGCTTATCTGCGCCCCCGTTGAGCTGTGTAGAGGAGGTCTCACAGCCGTGCCGCTGCTCCACAGCTCATTCATCAGCTGTGTTCCCACAGGAGCCCATTTCTCAGAAGATTCTCAGAAACCAGACCGGAGGGTGACTGGGTTTGTTTTTTTCTCTCGATCAGCCGCTCATGCGGTCGTGTGTTTTTAGCTCCCCTCTGATGCAGCTGTGGTCGACTCATGCCATAGAAGATAACTATAATAAGATGCATGCTCTCTTCTGACATTACCAAGCTGTTTAGAATTGTATTACAGTGTGATAAAGAAGCCACTCCCCATTCCATTCTTAAACACTCAAAAGCATTGAAACCTGTCTTATCTTTGATAACGGATGTTATGACAGACATTATCAGTTTCTAAAGAACATGGAAGGGGACAGCCTGTACCAAATATGAGTATGAGTTATTGGTATGAGTTATATCTCTGGCAACTTTCCACAAAGGCTCTGAGCTAGATCAGAACCTAATAAGATAAGTATGTGTTAAGATGTTCCAGTTGCCCTGTGAAGCGATTTGGAGTTTAACATTCGCAGCTACTGGAGTTTCTTCAGCATGTATCCTGTCTAAGATGCCCTGGCAGAGAATGTTTCTCTCATTATCATCAAAACACAAAGGCCGTCACAACACAACCACGTAACCTAGGAGATAATCCATATGCAAGTTGAATGTGTAAACAGAGTGGGAGAAAAGCACTTCCTCTGCATGCAGATTCGTTTGTCCTATCCTTTTAAAAGCAGTCTGTAGGGAGATCAATGGGCCTATTCACTTTCTCTGGCTGCACCAGTCCAGCAAACTATATATATTGGACAGGCTCACTACAAGTAAACTGAAACTGAGTCATCCATCAAAACTGTTGCAGCTTAGATTTGTTGCCATAAAAAAAAAAGCACATGCTTAAATAGCAGTTCCTTGACGATAACAGAGTTTTGCACAAAGAAATAGGCACTCTCATCTGCTTACGAAAGGAGATTAAGGTTAATTCTTCATAGCAAACTGGGGGGTTAGGTGCTGTGTTTCCTGGAGTCCCGTTGTGCAGGCTGGCCGTACATGCTATCACACACTGGAACACACTTGTCCTGCCAAGCACTGATGTGTAGTGAGATGGAGCTCAGATGTTGGCTGGGAGATGGGTGACACCCAGCTTTTTGGACCAGTAAAGGAGGATGGCGGCAAGAGGGCTGTATTTTGAACCCAATTGATCTGTGGGTTACTCTTAGATCATTGCTCTTCTGAGTCATCAGTAAAGAAGTGGTTTTAAACATGAGGCGAGTGGGAAGATGTGTATTGTGTGGGTTGGCTACCCCAGGAAAGGATCAAATAGTGACTGTGGCGTGGGTAGGATGGTAAGAGGAGGGGGCGTTTGTTTTTCTATGACATAGGGGGAGGTTTGGGCTTGTTTGTGTTGATGTGTATCGGAGAGAGAGAGAGAGAGGAGAGAGAGAGAGAGAGAGACATGGAGACACCACAGGGGGGAGGGGGCTTTAAACTCTGATCTATCAGCAGTTTGTTACTCTGCCTGTATAGTGTCATCTCCTAGTGAAGGGAAGGAGGGAGGGATTATGTTCTGGGCTGTCTTTGGAGTGGCCATTTCCTCACTCACTCACTAAATCCCATTCAGACTAACATTGGAGGGTGAAATCCTGATGGGTTTGCCAAATCGCATAGGATTGGTAGAGCTAGAGCAGGCTATTTGGTACTGTTTAGTTGCCATAGATATCAGTCTTTTATTAAAATGATATATGTGATGTATTAGCTGTTATGCTGTGTAAGGAGAAAACAGGAGCATAACAGAACAAGGTATTAATACAGTGCTTTTGCAGGAGTGTAACTTTGATGTGTTGAATGAAATAAACATTGATTATATTGAAAAGTGGCATGCACATATAAACCGAAGTGTTAACATTTTCTCAGTTTTTACATTAAATACCTACATTCATCCATCACTTCTAAAGGAAATTGAAAACGATGATAAAGGATGACTAATGCACATATGTACACGTTCACCAATATATGCACCTAGTTGACGCGACCATGTGTTTGTTTTGGTTAAAGCCATAATTTCTTACAGCCCGTCACCATTTCTGAAGCCAGGGCTTTTTCTTACTCGCTGTTCCTCTCTTGCTGTCGCTCTCTCACACACACACACACACACACACACACACACACACACACACATACACACACACACACACACACACACACACACACTCTCTCCCCCCCCCCCCTCCCCGCCCCCGCCACCTTCCCTCCCTCCTCTTGAGTACAGGCCAAGTTTGTGTTGTGGTCGGCAGTAGCACGTGTTCCAGCACTGCACCGGCTGCCCTCTGTTACTCAAGCCACTGCCAACTCATGCTCCATGTGGCGGTGCACGTTAGGTCCTTCACACACACACACACACACACACACACACACACACACACACACACACACACACACACACACACACACACACACACACACACACACACACACACACACACACACACTCCTCCCTCTCCTATCTTGCCTCCAGGTAGGTCTAGGCCAATCCCTGGCCAGCTTCCAGTGCAAAGGCCAGTGGTTGGGTACAACTCCTGCAGGAAATACAACAGTCAGCAGGCTTCTACTGATCATGTTCCTCTCGTGCTCTGCTAAATGTACACACGCTGTCTCACGCACACACGTGCACAACTGGTCTGAACCCCGTGCCAGACTTAGGCCTGATATGAAAGGTTGAAATGGCATTGGCCGGGCGGGTAACTCAATCAATGTTTGAGCTGTCTTGTTTTGAAATGGGCTACCTCACCAGCTATTTATGGCGTTGTCTGTTCTCTTCTAAGAATAGGATGGGGTAAACAGCTGCTCTGAGTGTGTCTGTTTGTGTGTGTGTGTGTGTGTGTGTGTGTGTGTGTGTGTGTGTGTGTGTGGTTGTGTGTATGTTTGGCATGTCTGGATGGGTGAGTAGCAGAGAGAGATTGATAGACAAACAGAAGATTTGTCAATCATTACTCTGACAATAAATAGATTGACAGCTTCTGTGTAAATGGTTGTGCTATTTCTGAAATACAAAGAATACCTTTTATACAGATTAGAGATTTGTACTATTTGGAGAATCAGACTGACTGCATGTCCTGCTATGATGTTAAGATGGATTAGTGCCAGTATTTTATCAAGAGAAGTCCATGCAGGGCACATGTCTCTCGCTCTCTGACACATATACCCACACAAAGAAAACAGACACACACTGATGTGATTCTCAAGACCATTCTTGGTCTCAAGATCGGTCTCAACGTCAAAGTCCAAGACCGTGGTCTCTTCTTGGCCTTGGGCATATATTGTTTTGGTCTTGACTATGGACATATGGACACCTCTCAACCCCAAACCTCAAAACAGTGAATTTAGTTTGTATACCTGTGCAAAGTTCTGTCAGTGCCTGCGACCTTTGCTCCTGTTGAGTATGTGTTTAATGGGCAAGGTCTCATCGAGCTTCACCATGCTTGAATGGGAGAAAAGATACTGCAGTGTTGATACTAAGAAGCTCTAAGATGCTTAACTCTAGGGTGTTGAGGGTATACTTATTGTGGTCTTGGCATTTCTTTATTTATTTAGTAATCCTTGATCTTGTGACACACACAAACACACAACAGCAGCAACAACAATAACAACAACAGCATCTCTACTGGAAAGTTACTGGACACACTATTAGGATGTCAATTATCACTGAACTCGATACCAATAATGCAAATTAAATAGTTCTGGCATGAACGTCAAACTTGGAGGATGAAGAATTGATAGACAAAGAAACCTAGCAGGTCATGTCTGATTTCATCAATCGAAGATTGCGGAAATGAAAACCGTTGTCAAACCAACTGAGTCATGAAACCGAAAGTGGTGCAGATGAAACTGCTAGTGTCTGAACCACTCATGTCTGAAAAGATTCACAATCTGCCACGGGGACTCTCTAATTTGGGTAGAGCCATGACACTGTGGCCTCCACAGCAAAGGTTAGATGAGTGTGCTTATTCCCCTTTACACTCATCTGCAGCATCATATAACCCTAACACACACACACACACACACACACACACACACACCACCCACACACACACACACACACACACACACACACACACACACACACACACACACCCTAACACCCCCTCTCTATCCTCCACCAAGACATATGGCACAGAGCTCATCTTTGGGGACAGGCTTTCATGACATGAACAGTTGGCGGGGGTTGGGGGTCACATATATGTTCACAGAACATGCAGCACTCACAACACAAAAATGTACACTATGACTGGTATGTCCCTTTACAGGAAGACATGTCTTGGTAGCAAAGTGTGATGTCACATACACACACACACACACACACACACACACACACACACATGCACACACGCACACACGCACAACACACACACACACACACACACACACATACACACACACACACACACACACACACACACACACACACACATACACACACACACACACACACACACACACATACACACACACACACACAGTATACGTATATGCTCTCTAGTGTTCAAACTGGTTGGGTGAGGTATGTGTACATCCTGGAGCTTTACTGTACACGTCTGTGTAAACAATTTAATGAATGCAGAAATTCACAGTTACACTTGTACAATATATGCGTGTCTATATATACATACTGTACATATACATACACCAGATACACACTTACACAGACAGAGAGTAAGACCGAGAGGGAGAGAGAGAAACAGCTGTTCTCCAACTGCCCAGAGTTGTTTATCTGCCTGTTTGGCAGCTATGATGCTTTACACAGTCTGTTGACACCACACCCCACACAGACACAGAGACACACAGACACACAGACACACACACACACACACACACACACACACACACACACACACACACACACACACACACACACACACACACACACACACACACACACACACACACACACACACACACACACACACTCACACACACACACACATCACTGTTTGGTGTGATAGGTTTCTATTTCCTTGCAATGCCTGAGTTGTAAACAAAGACTCACCATGGACTCTGAGCTTGTGACTGTGTGATAAGTGTGCTGTAAGTGCATGCAGTGGACCGGAGTGTTCTGGAAGGAGTTTCACAGCTTGAGAAACGTGTTTCAACAGTGTAGGGACAACAAACTTTTAGCTCCAGTTAATAAGGCACACTATAGCCCTCAAGCAAAGGGAAATGGGTGTGTTGTGTGTGTTCCAACTCTTGTGTTTATACATGGTACAACACCGTGAAGGTTATGTTGTTTTGAAAAAATGAATGAAATGATGGTATGACATCAGTGGTTACATGAGGAAAAATACTGCTCCCTCCCTCCCCCCCCCCTCACAGCTTTAAGAGTTGTTTTTAATATACCCATGATCACCCTCAAGGTCCTCTGCTACGAGGCAACGCCCCACCACCTTGGTATGTGTTCTGTCACAATTCCAAGTAAGCAGTATAGTCACACATGGATTCCACCACTATCCTGCCCACCACCAGGCAACAAACTGTACGGTGATTGGGTGTGTTCTTTCAAAGACTCCCCCGATTGGTTCATTCGTTTGAATGAACGCCGACAGCACGTGCTGAAAGGGGTGAATGAGGTCGGCCTTCCTGTTTTTCTTTTTTTTTCTTGTATGATTCTCTGCCATGTCCTGCTTGAGTGCTCTCTAGTGTTCAAACTGGCTGGGTAAGGTGTGTCTACAAGCCTGTAACTTCCTGTACACTTCTGTGTAAACAATTTAATGAATGCAGATATTCAGTCACACTATAATGTACAATATAGCACCACACTTAAACTGTGTTTACTCTATAAAGTGGTCACAGCTGGTTTTTTTTCTTTGTTAACCTGACCACACATTGGTCAGATAAGAATTACAAACAAATGTGACTTAAAAACGTGGGTGTACAATAAATGCCTATAGCCTCTAGAGGGCAGTACATACAAAGAATACAATTTTCTTGATTTAATCTGAAGCATTTGCACTGGACAGATGTATAAAATAGACTGTTTTCATCTAGAAACCCTCCAAGTAAAAAACAGTGACCTTTATTGTTTGATGAGTGATGAGGACATATGGCAAGCAGAACAGTGTCCTTTTGTCTTAATCCAGGCGTGAAACACACCACAAAATGTAACTGTTGTTTTCAGTAAGTGGATTCTCCTGTACTTTGCAGTAGCTTTTCCGTGTATTTGAGTCCCTGGAAAAAGGGGAGCCTTTTTCTGCGAAGTCTCCTGTGGATGGATCAACCTCGCCACTTACAGAGCAGCCCAGTGTTGTGCTGGTTGTTCAGTGGCTTTAGGAGGGTGAGACTAGGTTAGCTGAGATACAGTAAAGTGTGCAGTTAAGTGGCAGTCCATGTCTTTGGAAAGCGTTCGTGCACATGTGTGTTCCTGCCGCTCCCCCGAGGTGGTGAGCTGGCTCACAGAGAGCTTTCAGCTTTCGTGGCAGGCTCCTAAAAACACTCAACTTGTGGATGTAGTTGTCCTGACAAAGGCTTTGTTGGCCTCGGACAGATCTGTGAGGTTGTGCTACATGTTCAGTATATATCTGTGTTATCATCCAGGCGCAGGGACAGATTGGGTGTAGGGGAAGTGGCGTCATATTTTGCAGTGTAAGAATGGGGGGAGATGGAGGGAGATGTATTATTATTGTCTTGTCTGGATGTGTGCACATGTGTGTGTGTGTGTGTAAGTGTGTGTGTGTGTGTGTGTCTGTGTGTGTGTGTGTGTGTGTGTGTGTGTGTGTGTGTATGTAGTGTTTGTGTGTGTGTGTGTGTGTGTGTGTGTGTGAGTGTGTGTGTGTGTGTGTGTGTGTGTAGTGTTTGTGTGTGTGTGTGTGTGTGTGTGTGTGTGTGTGTGTGTGTGTGTGTGTAGTGTGTTTGTGTAGTGTTTGTGTAGTGTTTGTGTAGTGTTTGTGTGTGTCTATGTTCTTGTTGTGAGTATCTCTGGAGTTTTGTGCTCTGGAGACAAGGGGCAGTCTTAGCATGTATGGTAGCATGTGGAGCTCTCTGCTGTGACAGTGCCACGTGACCACGCTAAATGTCAATGTAAGCCAATCTCCTGCCTGGCCATCTGGATTGGAATCGGAGGTGGTGTTCGGGTACGGGCTCCATCTTAACCCTACAGACGGAGGCTTTTGTTGTGCTCTCTCTATATCTCTCTCTATTCATCTATTCATCTGTCTATCTATCTATCTATGTCCCTCTTTCCACTGTCCAGGAATAGTCTGTCGCTCTGGGCAGACTGGCAAACAGGCAGAAAGGCCGTGGCTTGTTTCATAACCCGGCATCGAAAGGGGACATGGGTTTATCGCTCGGCTGTTGGTGGTGAGGTATCGACATGCACGTGCTAGCTGTGCATGCAGTGCGCTCCCGTCCCGTCCTGTCCCGTCCCGTCCCGTCCATCCTCCTCCTGTCCACAGCTCCTCTGGCACAATGGAGCGCTGCCACATCCGAGGCCGAGGTGCTTGTCAGTGATTTGTGAATGTGTCCTTAATGTTTCGTAAGTGCATCTGATGTGTGTGTGTTTTTGTGAGTGTACCTATACCTGTCTCTGTGTATGTGTGTGTGTGTGTTTGTGTATATGTGTGTGTGTGTTTGTGTGCAAAAAAGTATGACAGAGGTTGTGTTTGTCAAAATGAAAAAGGATGAGTGTAAGGCATATGCTTGTCTGTGTACATCTGTTTACTTATAAAGTGTGTGCATGTGTTTGTGTGTGTACGTGCATAAAGGGAAGGTCTGTTGTTGTGCATTTCTCAGAGGGGCCTTGCGCCTGACCAGTGTGCTTTACGGTTTTGTCCCTGGCTCCCGTTTGGCAAATAGCTGTCTCACATAAACATAAATAACTTCACCCCATCTCTGACACTATAGCCGAACGGGCCGCTTCAATCAGGACCATCTGTAATCCAAACAAACGGAGCAGGGCGGCCCATAAGTCCAGCAGCCTAACCAACATGTCTAGAACAAGGCCCTGTGGGTGTGAGTGGAGAGATGTGAGGTCTACAAGAAGATGAGCAATCCAGCAGCTGCTCACTCAAGGGGTAAATCTGAGACACAGGTTACACAAACCCATTGGGTCAAGGTACCTTAGCACCTTTTAGCTCTATCTTCTGAAGAATGCTGAGGATATTCTTATTTTTAACTCATAATGCATTTAAACTGATTGCAGACTCGCTCACTTAACAAAAAAGCTGAAGTCTACTGAACCCCAGTTAACTATCATTTACCGGACTTTCACATGAACCAAATGCAGATCTTACACCCATGATTAAATGTATTCCACCGTTCTGCTATGTAGTGTACTGTGCATTATCTACAGTAGGCCTACACCTACAAATGAAATCTGGAGACGGCCACACATGCTGAGTTAAATGTGTTTGTGAGGTGGTGCGTGGTGGTCTGTTTGAAACTTGTCTCAAGGGTGATTAACCTTTGTAATGGAAAAACATTTAGCTCGGCAAGGTAAGTGTTTTTGGTGTCGATGTATTTCTCCAACCTAAAGTTATGAGACAAAAAATGCAAAAATGACTTCAGGCAAGACATTACAGGTGAATAGGGTAAAAAATGTGACTAATAGATACAGCCATAAAACTTCTCCAGTTTATTACTTACATCAAGACAATTGTTTGTATTACACGTTTTCTGAAATGTTATGTTTAAAGAGTTAAAATGAGGCATTATATAATTAAATAATTGTTAATTTGCATACAATTTCAGAACAGAAATCTGAACACTGGATAAAGCCAGGTTCAAAATTCTTGTTTTATTTTGTCGATATATTAGAATCAAAGGTTTTTACACTGGGAATTCTGGATACCTCTTCTTATCTCTCTTTAAACCAGGAAATGGGTTCAAAGCCATACAAAATCCATTAGTGCCATGTTTTTAAGAAGATTATGTACATCAGGCTATGAATGATGAACTTCTGGATTTTCAACCTGGGCAGACACAGGTGTTTCTCTGTGGGGATCTTTTCCAGTAATAACCTTTACGAGCCTGTCAGTGGCTAAAACAAGCGTTTTATTTTATGTGCATGCTTGCTCCATAGGATACCATTGTACAGCTGTTTTGCAATATCCAGTTTTAGCATTCTAACTCAATACTGGACAGATAATTAGAACTTAATTGTCCCTAGTAAAAATGTTGACCCAAAATTATCTAAAAATAGTCCAGTCCAGTCCAAATCCAAAAGTTCCCCTTTAAGGTTACATATTATGTATTATGTAAATGGAATTAACCTAGCAAACACTAACTTAAGCTATTTCATATGTGGCAAATTAGTATAAGCTTGATTGAAATATGGGGGAATAATCTAGTTGGCCATAACTGTTCATCCAGTTAGTTGTAGCCCATATTTGCTTAAGAGAACCTATGTTTTGAGAGTTATGTAGCAGTCAATTACTGGAATTCTTTAGGTTCACAGAGTAAATGAGCTTGTGAAATGAAACTAGTTAAAATGCAAAACCATGCAAGGTCAGAAAGATTTCCTGGGAGCTAATTTAGCCAGCTCTACTGTGGGGTAGCTAAGAGAGTAAGCCTTATCATGAAGCAAGCACTTCAAACGTGTTTGACCCTGCATCAAGGACGTCACTAGACGATTATGGTTAGGGCCCAGCATTAGGGGGGGGGTCTAACCCCCAACCCCCGGCCCCCCAACCCCCCGTGGTTAAAAATGGGTCTTGGTGTGTCTGTTCATCATTTATTTTTAGAGTAACAAGCATTGCACATACAACTGGTGAAACAAACAGCTTCTTGGCCAGGTTGGTGCACAGTAGATCTTAAGATTTGTATTGATGGGATCTACTGGCATACATGCTATCCGTAATGCTGTCCATTAATAAATAGCAATTTAGTTTATTGTGTGCATATAGGTCTATTTATGTCCTATTTATTCTTGTCGCCTCCGATGAAGAATTGTCATACATCCAACCAATGATCGAGAAACTGAAGGATTTGCATTGTGATGACTGTTTAAATCAACAAACGAATGTCAATGACTTCATTAAACAGAAATTTTGGAGAGACAAGAAGGCAAAGTAACCAAAGCGATTTAGCAATATTAGCAATATTTTAGCCATAGCTTATAGGGCGTATTCAGTCACGTGACCCCTATCCATAACAACAAGCTTTGGCGGCCATGTTGGGGTCCATGCACGGCATTGTTTTGCTGTGCTTTATGCCGCTCTTCTCAAGAAATGACCATCATATCCTGAAGGAGACACAATTTCAGTTCGAAACGGTGTGCCTTGTGATTATGGTACTGTGCCTCATTGTTGGATGTGGGACTAGGACGGGTAAAGCGCACACACACCGCAAAAAGGTTAGGTTGTTTCATCTTGAATCAAAAAAGGTTCGATTCCAACCGCTGAAATCTTTCTTTGGTAACGCAGAAGGACATGAGGTTGCAGGCCTCTCGCATAATCGGACAGCGGACACGCTAGGTCTACTTCTTCTGACATTTAATAAGTGGACCCCAAGATGGCGCGATTGAGCCAGGCGAGATGCTGACGTCACATGAATACACCCCATACTGTGTTCCATTCAGCCATAGCTTATACTGTGTTCCATTTAGCCATAGCTAATACTGTGTTCCATTTACTTCAGAAGTCAGAGCTTGGAATGACGTCACAGCAGAGTTGACCGAAAACCAACCATTGTTGACAGTTGTTAGCAATACCAGTTGTTGACAGTTGTTAGCAATACCAGTTGTTGACCATTGTTAGCAATGCCAGTTGATAACAATGCATGATGTGGTATTTTGCGCATACGAACACTGTAGCAACATGTCAACAGATAGAAGTTGGACAGTACTGTGTGTATGACTGATTTAATGAGGCACAAATTACTACAGCTTTCATTCTTGTTAATGCGCAGAGCACCCATCTTGGATTCTGAAGTCGGGGGCGGTGAGGTTTGTTCCCTCGAACTAATAGTATTTGACATACTGGTAGCTTTGATAGTGATAGTTTATTTGGGGGGTGTGAGGGACTAAGGTGGCCACCCCACGTTTTGGACTGGAGTCGGCGGTGAAGTTGAAAAAAAAAAAACGGTGCAGCTGATGCTTGTATTGTTAAAAAAATATATTGATATTTATTTTACCGGGGGAATCTCTTCCAATGATCCCAAAACATGTACACAAAACCAACATAAATCAAAACTCAAACAGTACTCAAAATACTCCAAACTAGTCTCACAGTATTCAGTATTCAATCACAGTATTCACTTAACAGTATTCAATCACAGTATTCAGTATTCAATCACAGTATTCACTTTACAGTATTCAATCACAGTATTCAGTATTCAATCACAGTATTCACTTAACCTCGCAGAAGGTAAGTACTCCTTCTCTCACGCCCCTCTCTGAAGGAATGAGGCACCCTTTAAATAATCCTGCCCCTTGGGTTAAATTGTTCCAATCACCACTTGTTGGACCCAACCATTGTAGTCAGGGAGCCCTCGCCAGATTTGTCCCATGGATAAAATAATAAGTGGGATTTTACATAAGCCCACCACCAAGTTCACCAATTCACCCAAAACCATTTATTATAATATTTACGACATAGTGGGTACCACACTACATGCCATGGATGGTAATGATAATAAACGGGTGAACAGTGATAGTGGGTGGTTTAAGTGTTTTCTGTTCTACCGCGGGTAAATCGTGTTGCAATCAGGTAATGGAGTCAGCGCCTGAGCTCGCGCCAACTCTCACTCGGTTAACAATGTTCATAGCCGTATGGAAAGGGTGGCTAGCGAAATACCTAACTAGGCGTGTGTTTGTGCGCATGAGTCCTTGCAATACAAATTAGTTAGGTCCTCAAACCCCACTTAATACATAGTTTTCAAACATTAGGTGAAGACACTATAATGGAAGGAGCTGACCTCTGCAAGGCTTCAACATAGATTTTGTCTGTTCATTCATAGTGAACATAGACGTATCTTCCATACTTCTTCACGAGAAGACAATAAAGTGTTCATAGCTTTTTGAACAAGCACTTTGTTCTTTGACAGGCTTCGATACCCTCTCATCATCATACGATGAGGAGCGCACCTGCTCCAGTTTCTCATCAACCTTCATCAACTCCTCCTCTCTCACTTTGCCCCCCTCTTTCTTTTCTTGCTCTTCCATTGTCTTCTTCTTCCTCCCTAAAGAGTGATAACAGCAAAAAAAATGCTCCATCGAAGAAAAAAAAACCCCACACTTGCTCCTGATGAGTAGCTTCACCTCCCTTCTTTCTTCCGCTCTCTCTCTCTCTCTCTCTCTTACTCTCATTCCTGCTTTCCTCCCTCTTTTCCTCTTTTTCTCCTCTCATCCTCTCTTGTGAGCCTGTACAACCTGTGTCCCTCTTAGGCACAGTGAGCTGTAATTGGTGTCCCTTCATTACAACCCCCCCCCCCCCCCCCCCCCCCCCCCCCCCCCCCCCCCCCCCCCCCCTCGTTATCCCTGCGTGGACCGATGTTGCCCCGGGGTGATGCAGCGCCAGCACAAACGCCTGCCCCATGCCAAGAAAAGAAAAGAAAAAGGAAAACACCCGCGCTATTTATAGCCGGCACAGATGCAGCACACAATGGCATCAAAGCTGGGAGTCATCTCTCCAGAGCCCTCTTTATTCTTGCAGATCCTAAATTAATTTGGCTCTCTGCAGCGCCGTTGTCTCCTCCTCTCCTGGCTGCCCTTTACGCTCCTCCGGCCTGTGTCGGTATCCGTGACTGTTGGCGGTTTTTCTACAAAGTTTCCAAACGCCCTGCAGATATGCAGGAGTTGGATGCTATTTGGCATAACCCTCTACTGGGTGTGCCCATCTGAAGGTTGTACAGGATGGCATTTTGTTTGTTGACAGGAGCATATTTACATTTAGTCATTTAGCAGACGCTTTTATCCAAAGCGACTTACAAGGTATACACATTTTTTTTTTTTTTTTTTTTTACATTTACACTGATGGCACACTGCACATCAGGAGCAATTAGGGGTTCAGTGCCTTGCTCAAGGACGCTTCGACAGGGAATCGAACTAGCAACCTTCTGATTACTAAACGACTTCTCTACCTCCTGTACCACTGTCGCCCTGTAGCATATAAACTCTGACACTCACACAAAGTTTTCATACCCCTCAGAAATGTCAAATTATCTGCATATACAGTATATGGCCTACAATGTGGTCAGATCTTGATCTAAGTGATAAAAATATATAAGGAGAACCCAATAAAACAAATAACACAACAACTTCCATATTTTTCCATCTATGAACTGAACAAAAAGGCCTGGTATAAAAATCCTTTGTGAGGAAAAGTGTTAGAACTCTTCAGATTCCCAAAGATTATAAGGACATAATGAGAATTGGGTGTTTAAATCAGTGGGAATCAGGTGTGAGTTAGGTGGCCCTATCCTTCGTAAGCGCATAGATCTGATTCTTCACTCTCTGGCCTTCTGGCCTTTGTCACATAGGCTTGTGTGTTTGCCATGCCTCGATCGAAAGAGCTATCTAAGCTATCAGAGAAAGAGTGTTGCTGAAGCTAATCAAGTTGGTGAAGGTTACAAGTCCATCTCCAAGGAATTGGGCCTTCACCTATCCAGTGTCAGACAGATTTCAAATGGAACACCATTGTTACTCTCCCCAGCAATGGCTGCCTGACAAAAGTAACTCCAAGAGCAAAGTGTATGTTATTAGAGGAAGTAACTCCAAGAGCAAGGTGTGTGTTATTAGAGGAAGTCACAAAGAACCCTATAGGGGACATGTAAGGATCTGCAGGCCTCTCTTGCACTGGTAAATGTGAGTGCTCATCCATCCACCATCAGGCAAACAATGGATGAGAATCAAGAATGTGTGGGGGAGGATGGGGAGGAGGGAGCCACTGCTCTCCAAGAAGAACATTGCCTTGGGTTCAAAGTTTGTGAAAAACAACTTGGATGAGCAAGAAGACCTCTGGAAGAATGTTTTATGGAAGATAGAACTTTTCGGCTTTAATGTGAAATGTCTGGCAAAAATCAAACACTGCCTTTCAACTTAAGGACCTCATCCCAACTGTGAAACAGCGAGGTTTTAGCATCATTGTTTTGCTACCTCAGGACCAGAAAGGCTTGTCATCATTGAAGGAACTAGGAATTATACTGTCTACTAGACAATTCTGCAGAAGAATGTGAGAGTATCCATCACCTTAAGTTCATCTGAAAATGGGTCTTGTAGCAAGACAATGACTCCAAGCATACAAGTCGATATACCAAAGACTGGTTAGAACTTAAGAAATGTCACGTTTTGGAATAACCAAATCTGGACCTTAATCCTATAGAGATGTTGCAGATGAACCTGAAGTGGAGAGTCCTTCCATGAAAGCCCACATACTGTACATCAGTCAAGTGAGACAGGTCTGTTGGGAGGAGTGGGACCAAACTCGCTGTGCAGGACTGATCTATAGCTCACGGAAACATTTGGCTGAAGATCATTGCTGCTAAAAGGAAGGGAAGGGTTCCCATACTTTACCCACTGAGAGATTTGATGTTGAATCGTCTGTGCAATAAATGAATGTTTGAGCTGTTTCGTGTTTCCCCGGGTTCCCCTTTATAATTTATTATTAATCATTTGTATCCCATTTATAATTATTTTTAGATCAGATCTCCTTTCAGGTTACATTTATGCAAATGTATACATTTCTGAAGGGTTCACAAGCTTTGTAGTACTACTGTACATAGAGAGGTTTACATGTGTGAAGGTGCCAACTTCATGTGATGACCGGTAGCTGACCTTCAGCCATTACCACACCATTACCACTCCAACCTGTAGCGTCCATGAGGACCCCAACAACTTAGATCAGTGCCCTCAGTATTACAAGAGTGGAGGTCTGTTATGTGTAGGGTGATCAGACATACCGGTTTAGATTTTTTTTAAACTGTCCCTACTGTCCCTACTAAAAAAAAGCGGTTTGTCCTGTAGTTCCTTGTTAGTCCAAATTGTAATAGCTGTTGTGAGACAATGGGTACATCATTTACTCAACAAAAAGTACAGACAATTGAGAAGATACTGTAGGGGTGGGTGTCATACTGGTGTTTGCTTAGCATGTGTCTTTCATTGGCAATGGCAAACTCGGAACAGCGCCAACATTTCCACCAGTGGACAAACATAGCTGGGGGCGCCGGGGGACTGTCCTGTTGTTCACACAGAGGAATCTGGTCCCCTTACTTATACATCTCCTAACTTCTTCCCTTAATCTATCTCTCTGCCCTCAGTTTGATGCTCAGTCTCTCTCTCTCTCTCTCTCTCTCTCTCTCTCTCTCTCTCCCTCACTCACTCCATCACTTGTTTATCTGCTCAATATTTCATCACCTCTCCCTCAGCGTCTGCCCCAGTCTGCCCGTGCATCAGCTTGTTTTACTCTGTCTATCAATACTTTCTGCCTCTCAGACACTCAGTTTCTCGTGTCCATTATCTTTTTCACCCATTTCTTCTAGTTATTTCCTCCTCTATTACACACACTCTCTCTCTCTCTCTCTCTCTCTCTCTCTCTCTCTCTTACACTGTCTTCTCTCTCTCTCAATTTCCCCCAATGGTCTCTTGTGGGAGCAGTTAGGCCCCAGGGTAAAAGGTCTACATCAAGTGGATCTTCCCTCCTCTGTTCCTCTCCCCAGCGCGCTCTCACCCCCACCTCCTCCCCCCTGACTGCTCTCTCTCTCAGGATACTCAACAATGCTTTCCATCCCTCCCCTCTTTGTTTCTCACACCCTCTTCTTTCTCCCTTTCTTTCTCTCTCATTCCCTCCTCTGCCCTCTTGTCTCTCTAAGGATAGTCAAAGATGGGATCTAGCTCCATCTCTTTCTCTGTTTCATCCATCTCCCATCACCTTCTCCCTTGGCTCTCTACTCTCCCAGGATATTCAGCACCTCTCACTCCCCCCCCCCCTCCTCTTCTATCCCCCCCTCTCCCACTCCCTTGAGAGGGGCTTGTTCTCTCAGCATACATTTAGCTACATTTAGCTACATTACAAGGCCTGGATTTCCCAGCGCCTTCAGCTAAGCCTGCTGGTTTTTTTTTTTTTTACCGTGTTCTATTTCCCTCCATTAGAATGATGGTTGTTGTTCAAATGACACTTTCCAGAAATAATGAGGGTTCAGTGTGGAGTAGATCTGACAGGGGAGTCTGGCTGAGCCAGTGAGAGGTGGATGCAGCGCTGGAAAAAGCCTCACGTCCCTAAAGTCCCAAACTGTCAATGTGTGAGGAAACTCTGGTTTTTCCGTAGTTTGGGGTTGCATAGTTGCAAAGGAGTACCCCTCTGTCCCCTGCTGTACGTATGTCCTGCACCTGTTCTGTGGCTCAGGCCTCATGAGTTTCTGTGTGGCTGGTGACACTCACTCATTTCACAGAGCGCCACCGATGGACAACATCCTCAGCTGAGAGAAAGATGTCTCCAAAGGTGCTGGAGGGGCCAGGCCAGTGATGTGTGTAGATTTGGGTTTATGTCATTAAGACACCAAAGCTGAATTCGTACCATATTTTCTCCAATCATAATGACATCCATCTGCCATGTCCACCATATTGAACTGTGTCTGCCCCGCTGCCTGCGTCATTTGGGCCACAGCCACCCCAGCCTCATCCCCCCCCCCCCCCCCCCCCCCCCATCCAAACACGCGTCCCATGAGCGCACGCAGCCCAACCTGTGCAGGGGAGCCTGGGGAGCTGTGAATTATGCCTCCATAAAACCACGGCGAGCAATCCACCCCGGAGTGACGGGGCCAAACCCGCGCGTCACCGGCCAGGAGGGATGGGCCTGCAGTGATTGGCTACCTAAAATGGGGAGCGAAGGTCAGGTTTTTCCGTAAGGGACATGCTGGCGCAGACTAGTCACACACACACACACACACACACACTCACACACACACACACACACACACACACACACACACACACACACACACACACACACACACACACACACACACACACACACACAAACACACAGACACACACACACACAAACACACAAACGGACACACAGAAATGCATGCCCCTCTTTGGCTCCAGCCTCGGGGGAGGGAAACTGATGAGCACATTACAGTCAATAAGGCGGCCGCCTCAAAGTCAGGACCAGTGCTGCACAGCTGGCTCCCTCCGCCCGACCCCGCACCGGCGCTCGCTTGCGGGACGCACACCGCTGCTCAGTGCCTGACCATTCGGGAAAGAAAAAGAAAAGAAAAAGAAAACACCAGTACAAACGCTGGAGAAAAATAATGACGTCTATTTTTCAGCGGCAGGGCTGTGAACACACACCTGCATGCAATCCCGTGGGAGCCGAGGCTGGCTGCCGGGCTCAGAGCGGAGTTATGGAGCCGTCGCCGGGGTCATGGTGGCGCGTGTGCGACCAGTAGGGGGAGCCAGAGGCTCGTGCTGGGGGGGTGTTTGTCTCACGGCACGGCCCCGTCTTCTGCCTCCTCTCTCGCTCCCTCTCTCCTGCTTGTCCTCCTCAGTGCCTTTCCCGTCGCGCCTCACTGTTCTCCTGCTCTCCCTTTCTCTGTAATTACAGATTCGTGTTGCAGTGTGGCCACCCCAACGGCCTTGCCCAGGGCCGCGAGAGCGGGAGCCGGAGCGAGGAGAGTATGCACACAGGCCATTGCACCCACACAGAGACAGATGAGCATTACACACACTCTCTCTGTCTCTCTCTCTCTCTCTCTCTCTCTCTCTCACACACGTACACACACACACACACACACACACACACACACACACACACCACACACCACACACCACACACACACACACACACACACACACACACACACACACACACACACACAAATAAACACAAGCACACACATCCATGGACTCACTAAAAAAACACAGGAAATCAGGGGAAAAAATACACTGCTAAGTTTTAGATGGCATTATGCACATGTACACTACACACACACACACACACACACACACAACACTAGCACAATGAATAAGAACGCACATACGCACACACTCCCAGTCCTATGTATACTGTACCAACCACATTGAGGCACAGTTAAGTACATTTTCTTGGGGGTGGGTGGAGTTGGATTTTGGTGCTCTCCGCATCCTCAGAAGGTGCAGGTAATTCCCCATGTCAGATTGGTGGGATTTTCATCATCCTCTCAGGTTTGGCTTTCTTGCCGCGCGGTGCCGCGATGCCACACACACACACACAGATACACTCACACACACACACACACACACACACACACACACACACGCGGTGCCGTGATGCCATGCTGGCACAGCTGTCCCCATCTTACTCTAACAGTCACCTCTTCCAATGGTGCAGCCTCATCTACTTCAGCACATTCAACACACTCATCCACACACAGACTCACACACACACACACACACACACACACACACACACACTCAACACACTCATCCACACACAGAGAAAAATAAACAGACTTTTGGACCATTTACTGCCCGTCTGTACAGTATCTACACTCACAGACACACACACACACACACACACACACACACACACACACACACACACACACACACACACACACACACACACACACACACACACACACACACACACACACACACACACACACACACACACACACACACACACACTCACACACAGCCACACTCACACACACACATACTGTATGAATAGTAAATCATAGATACATACTCAAACATCAGCAAACAGACCTTAGCTAACCTCATACCAAATCACCCCCACCGCTCTCTACACACTTAGTTAAACAACTCAAACACACACACTCTCTCTCTCACACACACACACCCAAACACACACACACACACACAAACACACACACACACACTCTCTCTCTCTCTCTCACACACACACACACTCACACCCACACACACACACACACTCTCTCTCTCTCACACACACACACACACACACACACACACACACACACACACACACACACACACACAGATACACTCACACACTCTCTCTCTCTCACACACACACACACACACACACACACACACACACACGTCTCTGGAGGTGGCGTGCTCCGTGACTTTGCTGCGACTGCTGCTGCGGTGGCTGCGGTGGCTGCGCTGTGCTGTGCTGCGTTGCGCGGTGGCGCTGCAGGTGAACCAGGTTCCTGTTTGTACAGCGGAGCAGATTTGGGTCAGCGTTCCTGATGACACAGCAGGATGGGGTGCTCTCCGCAGGAGCCCGTCAGCACTTTACCTTGAAGGGCCCCTACACTACAACAACTGTCTGGAGCGCCAGGGTAATACCCCTACTTAACCTCTATGCAATATGCTGAATATCCCCCTGAGATTTGGTGCTTTGTTTTTTTCTTTCCGCAGAGGCTTCGGTTTGAAACGCGAAGAAGATTAAGGGCGGTGCAGACAAGAGGATGGATTAAGGAAGAGAGTGTGTTGTGCCCCAGCCAGGGATGGAGGGACGGGACGGGACGGGACGGGACGGGACGGGACGGCACCTGTCAGGCTTTAGTGAGCTCAGCCAGGCTTGAGGGGTTTGGAGTGCAAGAGGAGCCGATGGGCCAAACAGGCTGTGTGTCCGGTAATGAGTGATGCACATTTCGGGCCATTCAAATATCTGTTCAAAAATGATGGTGGTCCTCGTCCAACTTCCGAGGCCATCAAAGTGAACGGAGCGTATCCTGGGCGCCGGCTCTATCTGCCGGGGAGGAGGGGGGGGGGGGGGGGTGGAGTGGGGGTGACATCATTCAGTCAACAGGAGCCAAAGAATTTTTGGAGGGAACAGAAAATGTGCAAGGAACTCGGGGACTGTTCCCGGTGCTCCATCTGATAGTGAGTTCCCATTCACTCTGACAGCTTTTTAACACACCTGACAAGTCATATCTCAGGCGAGGGAGGTTATGGAGAAATAAGTCACATCAGATGAAGCTTTTCTCCACCGAGTTTGAGGGCAAATCTTACGAAGACGTTTCAGTCACCTACAGCACATCATATGACACACATACAGAAAGACGGGAATAACTCATCGGCTCTTTAAATCCTGCAATTTCCCTTTCATTTTATTCTTGTAGGTTCCTAACATTTGTCTACATCGCCTCTTCCTTAAACTTTTCCTCAAGCCCCCCATATATACATCTCTCTCACACACACTACTACCCCCCCCCCCCCCCCCTTGTGTGAGCTGGGTCCTCACCTATGTGTGTGTGTGTGTGTGTGTGTGTGTGGGGGGGGGGGGGGCAATAGAGTGTGAAAATGTATATTCCGCATTGCACTCTCCTGTCGAGGTTCAAAAACAATTCTGTGGGAGCACGGGGGAACAAGCGGGAGAAAATGAACTGGCTCTGCTCGAGCAGCAGAAAATTTGTCACTGCCAGCAGACGTGGCCGACGCGGTGGATCGCTCGCGCAGGGGTGAGCGGAATGCTGATCTCCCTCCCTCCACTTCTGTCTTCTCTCCCCTCTCTCTCTCTCTTCCTTTCTTTCTCCCTCTCTTGTCGTTTTTCCTTTTCCCCTCACATTGTTTCTCTTTCTCAGTGCTGGCGAGACTTTGACTCCTCAGAAGAAGGGACTGTAATCATGGGCAAGGTTGTTTGACAGGCACTGTTGTATTCCGGCCGTGGTAGGTTGCACAGATCGACCGATGAGAACGTCTGCAACGTGAGTTTAAACATGATTTTGCCCAAACAATAGCAGTGAGGAAAAAGGCTTAACATCAGTAGTAATAAAAATTAGTAAGAATAAAAAATCACATATTGGTTGGCTACCCATGTACTCTTGCAGGTAATTTCAGAACGAGCTAAATTTTGCACACACAACAAAAAGCCCCAGGGAGCA